>NC_056743.1:1111476519-1111574019 GCF_019279795.1 Protopterus annectens | reverse complement strand
GAGCAATGCATTAATCTGAATCATTTATGTAAATACATTAATTGATCAGATATGTAGCAATAATGTGGACTGTAAAAAAGAAAATATTCTTCAATGTTACATGTATTTCACTTTTGTTTGTTGCTTTGTTGCTCTTTTTTAACTAAGCATTTAATAAGTGCATGCATTGACCAAGTCATTTCATATTACCAGTTGGAATCATCCTTCCAGAAGGCTCACTCTTAAGTGGGATTACAGTGACGATCTATACAGCAAGCGTTTCTTGAACTAACACTACATAATACGTTATTAAATTTGAATTTATTGTTGTTTTCTTATAAAATCTCCTATAACAGATTAACCTTCACAATATGCATTTCCATTGCAGTTAAGATTTTTCCATAATAAAATAGATAGTAATTGTATGCAATAACTATTAGTACCCCTTCTAAACTACCCCACCCCTAAGTTCCGAGATGTTCCCTGTCTTTTCTCTTTCATTCTTCAGCTTGAATCTGCTGTTGTATTAACCTCAGTATCTCCCCCATTAAATCAATCTTCATTCCTTTGCACTTACTCTGCCATTTGCATTTTCTGTTCATATACCTGTCTCCAGCACTAATATACTTTGAATTCCTTCTTTTTCTCTCTTTCTTAAACCTGTTTCATCTGCACAAGGATCATGCCTGCACATACATCATCATTCGCTAATTTGCTTTCTCTCGCAGAGATACCTCATGGAGGAAGACTACTGTATCTGTAGAACGTGCTCTGAACTGCTTCCAAGCACACTGGCAATGTACATGAGTTAATTCTAATTTTATCTCCCTACAACTTCTAGAATAGTTACATCTCTCTTTTTCTTTCTTCTTCTCCATCTCTCTCTATCCCGCAAATTTGGCTAGAAATGTCCAGCATTCCAAAAATACCTGTTTTTAAGTCTGTTGGTCAACCTTGGTCTAGCAATGTGAATGCTTACCCTCTATTTTCCCATACGATTTTTCTTTTTCATTACATCTGTTGCATCCTTCAGTTCTTTCTCCCAGACCATTCTACACTGCTCTCTCAACCATTATTTCGTTAATTGGTTTAATACTTTTATAATGTCTATGTGCCTTTGCAAATTATCTACCCATATAATCCTCATAAACATTTGCATTTTAATGTTTTTCTTCATCTTTTCTTCCCATCTGTACCTGGTACCCCAATCATGTTATCTGTATATAGCTTAACCTCCGGTACTCCTACCTAAGAGATGGCTATTACTATGTTATCTCATCGGGAAGTGAATTACAGCCAACAGAGTACACTTCACTTTCTTGATCCTATTATATGAGCCATTAATTTTGCAGCATCACCTTTTATTGTCATTTGAATCCCATCTTCGTGAAGCTAGTAATCCATTTGTCTTGTAGGATTCCATCTCTCCTTTCTATTCTTTGAGCTCACATCTTCTGTACTTGTCTATCAGACTTCTTACATCCCTTTTCAGTTGTGCAGTTTTGTTTTCTTTTTCCTACTTACTGACACTTAACAGAATTTATTTCACTTATATTAGACACTCAAGACATAACTGATTGCTAGAGTCATTCAAACTACAGCTAAAGTCTCACTTATTCAACTGACTCTTCAAATGTGCTGTACCATTTTAGACCATAACTCTTTCATCCTCATCCCTGCTCAAATCCCTTCATATCCTCCTCTTACATGCACTTTGAGTCACTCTTTTTCCCCTTTTGTTAAACTCCTTTACCCTCAGCTATCCTTGTCTTCTATTTCTTAACACTAGTTCTCTCATCACTGTGCCTCTTGTAAGGGATCCCTATCAGAACATTGACTTACAATAATACAAAACTGCATATGATTGAGATGGAAACACCATAAATCCACAAAAGTGAAAGTAAACATTGCCAAAAGAGAAAAAAACACTGAAACACAACTGCGCATGTGCCGTTGGCATTTACAGTATTCCCCACTGTAGTGCAATCTTGGAGTTGGTATATATAATTTAAAGAGGGTGTGGGGTAGGGGTGCAGGGGGGGGACAGTCCCCCTGCAAAACCATTATAAAATGTGTAATTTCATTTAAAATGTTTCTTTTTTATTTGTATTGTTTTAGATGTTTCGACTGGTGACTGTGGCACATGCACAGTTGTGTTTCAGTGTTTTACTTATGGAGGTGCAGCGGGCTTGCACCCCTGCAAAATAGTAAAACGCATGTACCGTTGACTATGGAATGTCATGGTAAGGTATGCTGTATAGCATGGGTGACTGACATCACCTCCTGCTATGTCGAAAGGTTTCAACCTGGCCGCAATTTTGCTGTTCTGGATTCAGGATTTTGGGTTGACCACGTGACAAGTTGACCTATGCTGTTTCAAGGTTTCAACAGTAAACCTGTAAAGACTACTGCATATTAATTGTATATTAATGCCTTTTGAATGTTAGCATCGCTCTGTCTATCACTTTTGTTTGTGTACATTTGTGCCTTTCTCACTATGCCTCTGCTAAAAATGGGTCCTGTGCCCAGTTGGAATTTCTTGGTAAACAAAAGCAATAAAATAATACATTTCCACAATTCTTACAAAAAAAAAAATCCCTCCCTTTTGACTCAGCGCATTACATCACATTTCTTGTTCTGTCTGATTTACCACCTTCATTATATCCAAACACAAAATGTCCTGCCAAATGTCCTGAGTGCCATTTGCAAACACAGTTGCCTTTGCTGTTATGATCTAAAAGAGCACAGGGTGCAGGAGAGAAGGACATATGCCAGCACTTCTCAAAGCCTTCTTCATATTTTTCAAACATTTTGTCTTGTCTGTCACTTAAGTGGTCATTGTCTTCTTAAAAGCATGTTTGGCTATCTCACCAAAGCCTTATGTTTCTAAATCTTAGCAAATTTTACTTTTTAGCATAGAAATTCACCAGAAGACTTTTTCTCTCCTGTTGCATTGCTTCTTTATGCTTTAGCACAAAAGGATGTCATGTATATTTTATTATCATTGGTGTTAACTGATAGAATTTTGGAGTCTGGGGAAACAAATGTTGGATAGAAACTAGCATAGTTTCATCATCTACATGCTCTGGTATCCCAGATGATCTCCTGCTTCATCCCCTTCATTGAGTTCTTTCATTTTATTTACAAATGTATTTTTCTTGATCAATAATGCCACTATCCTGTCTGCCACTTCTGTTTTTGCTGGCGATGATCATGTACTGTCATTTTCACAATACTTGTTGCTTTTCCTTCATCTGTTGTACTATACCTTTTATATCTACTGTGTCTGTCTCAATCCCTACTAAACAATTCCTTTAGCCTGCTACCAGTATATATTACACATATGGTTCTGATACCTTTCTCATACTTCCCATGTATAGATTAGCTACTCAATCAAACTATGAAATAAAACATGTAACTTCAACTGCAGATCTGCGTCTAAAATGCATGCAGGATTCAGCAGTACTATGTATACATTGTCACACATTCCATCCTGTTATTCATCATGATTTAGAGCTTTATTTTTTTTTATTTTGTGCTGCTATTTATCCATCTCCCATTCTGTTTTTGCTGCATGCACATTTAGAACATGGGATTTTCATAGGAATGTTTCTCAAGTAGGAGCAACATACACAAATCATACCTTTGTGTTACTATTACAATCAAGCAATATGAAAAAAAAAAATAATAATAATGTATTTTCTGAAGATGGCATCTTGAATGCTTTTTCCTAAAGTTTCAAAAAACTGAAAGAAGGTCCCTTGAAGGAGGATTTAGGCAGGAAAATGTTAGTTCAAAACTTCAGTATTTAGTGGGTACCACCTACACACATGATATGCCAATATGTTGATCATATTTCCTCAAATAGTACGAAATGCTTTTGAAAATTAATTACAATGTCATGGTAAGGATTTATTTGACAGCACTGAAAACAGAAATGAAGACATGTTACATTTCCTAGGTGTATACTGCTTTGATACTTTTATAATATTGTGTCAACAGTAACAATACCAGTGCCTGAGATGGAAAGGGAAATCTAATACTTTCTGGGGAAAATAATGAGCCCTACCTTGTACATTAGCAATTAGTTTTTCCATATGCCTAAAGTGTGTGTGTGTGTGTGTGTGTGTGTGTGTGTGTGTGTGTGTGTGTGTGTGTGTGTGTGTGTGTGTGTGTGACTGAAGAAAGAGGTTTGGTGTTGAGCCCCCATATTAGGTCGTGTGCGGCAGACTCCACATGTAACTGCATATTTTTATTAATTTGTGATGTGGCGTGTATTGCAGTTCTGATTGGAAAGAAAAATCTTTCTTTTCTGATCAGAAGTTATAACAGAGAGTGCTGTGTTCTTTACCCAAGTCTATAGTCAGATTTAATGGTACTGTCATTACTTGTGTTTTAATCATTTGTCTGCAACTAAGAGTGTAGTCACTAAGCTGTGTTCAACTGAATGAATGTTGACAAATGCAGATACATATATACTACTATATAATCTCCCTCTCTCTTTTCTTTTAAGCCTATGAAAGTGTTTATTTAAGAACAGAAAGGAGGTTTTCTTGTATTAGTCAAAGTATTGTTATCATTTTAAAATGAGAATGTTGCTTTAAGGGCAGACAGAAATTTTACTGTATTAGTATGGCTTTGCTTAACTAAACAATTAACATTGTATAAAATGAGGGCTGACATAAGGCCATACAGAGTATTGTTTACCTTTCTTTGTTGAGGGAGTGATTTCTATAACAGCATAGGATCATAGGAGATTACTAGGCTATCGACCTGGAAGTAGTTTTAAGTCTAGCTCTTTCATCCTAATGTGATACCTTAGAAATGCTATTCAATACCCAAGATTGCATTTAGTGATGACTGCCCATGTCCAGGAGGGTTGTGGGCTCTATCGCAGGTAAAAAGTCACGATGCCCCATCCACTCGTCCAGGCTTCTCTTGAACAGTGTCATAAAGGTGCACTGTTTCACATGAATTGTCAGCCTGTTCCAAAAATGAGGCAGTCACAGGGAGATAAATCTGTCCTTCCAGCATATCCTATTTAAGTTGCAGGCCATATTTCTGCCCCTGGAATAGGTAGCCGTAGTCCTGTTTGATTTATGGATGTACAGCAAGTACATTAGGTTTAGGTCTTGGATTGCTCTGTAGTCCAGGCATAAGTCTCCCCTAACAAGTCTATACGATACGGAGTATAGTGACAGGGTCTTTAGTCAGTCTGTGTAAGGCACATGCTGGACCCTCTGGATCTTCTTTGTAAAAAACCTCTGAGGTCTCTCTAATTACTGCAGGTGCTTAGTACGATACATGCCAAATGGGGCATTATACTGAATTATGGGCTAGATGAGTGCTGAGTATAGGGAGTTATAACTTCTTTTGCTCTGAGGGTAATGCCTTTACTAATCAAGTGGGCTATGTAGAAAGTTTTTCTTACTACAGTGGACACATGATGGTTGCTTGAAGTTAAGGTTGCAGTCAACTTATGATCCCAGGTCCCTTACCACTTTATGGGTACTCACGGTATTGTTGTTGATTTGATAGTGTGAGGGGACATTGTTTGTGCTGAAGGGAAATGATGCATTTCTTTGCATTTAGTTTGAGACCATGACTAATACACCAGTCACTGGTCTGCATGAGACCCTCCTGGAGTATACTGACATAATTTGCAAATTCAATGATTGCACCGAGTTTGCAGTTGTCTGCAGACTTGGTCAGCCACAACCCCTTAGTTTTGACCTGACCTTCTGAGAAGTATATACCAAACAGTAGGGGGCCCAGCACTGCCCCCTGTGGCAACCCACTGGTGACAGGTCTGCTGGTTGATGTGGAGTCACTTTCATAGTGTGTGTGACCGGTTTGTGAACCAGTTGGTAACCCATGTTACAGTGAAGGGGGTTATATTCAGTTTGCTAAGTTTATCTGTAATTCCTTAATGTGGGATTGTGTTGAAAGCCTTTGCCAGGTCAAGGTATGCTGTGTGCACAGATTTTCCCTCATCAATGACCTTGGTCACATTTTCAAAAAAATCCAACAGATTTAACAGGTAGGATCCAGGGTTTGGAGGTCACCTATGTCTTTAGTTATGTGGTCTATAATGATACATTCCATGGTCATACAGATGAGGCTGGTCAGGCTTATGGGTCTGTAATTCCCTGGATCTGCTGCTAGGCCACCTATGCAGTAGGGGAAAAACTGTTGCTGTTCTCCATTCTGCAGGAACACCTCCTGTGGTTAGGCTATGATTGAAAAGGCTTCTTAGTGGCGATGCTAGTTCATGTTTTAGCCTGTTTAGATAACAGCCTGGGATGTCATCTGGTTCCATAGAGGCTGTGTTTTTTTGCCTTGGACAAGGCTTTGAGGACCTGCTCTTCAGATATGTAGGGTGGGGGGATGTTTGGAGAAAGGTTTGTTGTAAGTTAGGAGGGGAAGAGGGAGTGACATTTTCACCAAACCTATCTGCTAGCAAGTTTGCTATCTCTCTGGGGTCAGTGCATGTGATACTGTTGGCCACTAGTTCTGCACATACTTGGGTCCTATCCTTTAGGTTACATACAAAGCTGTAAAAGGCCTTATGGTTATCCTTGGCTGTACTTGCTAAGTTTCTCTCAAAGTAGCCCTTAGAGGATCTGACAAGTTGTCTTATTTGCCTTTGAGGCTGAGGAGGGTGCTTTTCCATTGTTGGGGCCTTGCCTTTGTTTTCCTGGACAGCAAAGTTTTGCACTTATTGTAAAGTTTGTTGATGCTGGATGTCTACCATGGCAGCTTGTTTTTACTTGGGGCTTTGGCTTTGCTTCTTTCTGGTATGGCCGAGTTTATACACTTATGCAAGTGATTGTAGAGGGCTTTAGTGTAAGCTTCAGCATAGTTACCACTTCCAACTTGGGTTGGGGCTCGCAATGCATTAATACCTTCACCTAGAAGGGTATAGTTTGTCTTGGTGAAGTTTTTTAGTCTGATTTTACCCTTTGTGAATTCTGGTGTTAGTGTCAACTTAAAGATGACTAATTTGTGGTCAGTTTTATCTAATTAGGGTCCATCAGTTGCAGTAGTGCATCTGTTTGACATGTGGTGAGGACCAGATCCAGAATGTTTGTTCCCTTTGTCGGGATATGGACAATTTGTTCCAGGGCATTTAAATTAACAAAGTCAAGGAACTTTTATCCTAGTGAGTTAGGGTTAGCATAGGTTTCCCAGTTGATGGTGGGATAACTGAAATCCCCATAACCAGTGTGTTCAGTAAAATTTGTCTCCAGTTTGGTCAAATAGGTTTTGTGGGTGTTGTGACTCATGGATGGGGATCTGTAACTGGCTATGACTTGAATGGGGGTCTTACCCACAGTAACATGGACCTGGAGCAACTCCATGGAGTTGTCCAGTCTAACTAGACGGGAGGTGAATTTAACTCTAATATAGATTGAAACACTGCCTCCTTTGGTTTTCACACATTCATTTTGCGGTCTAAATGTCTGGAAGGCATTGTAGCCTTGTAAGGCTGGGGTACTCTTTGAAGTCTTGAACTAGATTTCTGAGACTGCACAGATATCTATATGTTCTAGTGATAGAAGTGCTTCCTGGGAGAAGAGTTTTTGATTTAAGCTCCTAATATTTAGTAGCATGATCCTTACTCTGTTCTGATTGGTTAATTTTATGTTGGCAATGTTATTTTCAAGGCCTTTTTAAAAAAAAGTCACTATGGGGGAGGCAAGAGCCATTGTCAGCAGCTGAAAGCCTACAGGTGCCAGGTGAAAACCATCTCTGGCAAAGCAGCGTGATTTGTTGACCATGGCTTCCCAGGCTGACAGGAACTGGATTCCCTTTGAATGACACCAAAAACTGAGCCAGATATTGAACTCAATCATTTTTTCTTTATACTGTGACATCATTCTAGGTGAGGGTAGTATGCTGCTCAAGGCTAGGGACATAAAGGCCTGGGACACATACTCAGAGAGCTCAGCCATGTCTCTCTTTATATAGTCCAGTGAGGTATGTCTCAGGTCATTTACACCAACATGAACTATGACAGAGACATAATGGTACTTCTTGCTGAGAGACTTCTCTGGAAGACAGACAGAAAAGACAGTGAAGACATGGAAGAAGTTACCAGGAGGAAGTTGCCAATTTTTTTCTGTTATAGAAATTGAGAAGAGACAGCTACCAAACGCTAAGAGAGAGACACACACACACACACACACACACACACACACACACACACACACACACACACACACACACACACACACACACACACACCCACACACACACAGTGGGAGAGGCCTAAATTTCAATTGTATAGGACTATATAGAAGATGCCTACATGTTTACATCTATGTGTAAAATTGTCTCAAAAGTGATAGGTGTATGTACAGACATGCAAGCCACCTGCTGTCAGATTAGAACCCTATATGTGTAGGTAAACTATTTTGCAAACACAGTAGTTAATGTCACTGTCACATCACAGGTTTGTCTGGAATACTGTCATAGTGCATGTTGTACAGGATGACATCATCATTGTATGCTGCAAAGAAATGTTTGGAGTAGGGTTTGACATAGCTGTGGACTCACATATAGTTCTAAAATTGTCAACATAGTGATTGTTCACTACACACACAGTTGTAGATAGTGAGACTAGAACACCTACCAACCTGTTTACACAGAAAAGTACTTAATGTAAGCACCATGGCACAAGTCTAGTTTTTATAGCATCCAACAACACTTTATGGCTGACAACATCAGCAGTGTCTATTGAGAAGAAGATGATAATAGCAGTGTTCAACATGCTGGCGTAAAATGCTCTGTTGAATGTCAATCAAGTGAGCACACACACACACACACACACACACACACACACACACACACACACACACACACACACACACGCATGCGTGCGCACACACACACACACACACACACACACACACACACACACACACACACACACACACACACCATTTGACTGCAGTGTGAATAAAACCCCTACTTACCTATTTACACAGCACAGTGTTTAATGCAAGCACCATGGCCAAATCTGACTTTTACAATACTGCAGGACAATTTGTAATGGATGACATCAGCACTGGATGTTTGAGAGAACATGTTTGGAGGCCTGAATGAAATGGATATGTAGGCATGTATAACTGTCAAAATACTGCTACTCTATGAGATTGTACTGACTGCAGGATACATGGTTATGCTCTTTTGACTAGACAGACAGACACACACACATGCACAGTAGTTGACTGCAGTGAAATTAGTACCCTTATTAAGTACACTGACTAGAAAACTCAGGTTTTAATGCAAGCACCATGACACAAGTCTGACTTTTATAATGCTGCAGGACAGTTTATAATGCATAACATCAGCATGGGATGTATTCAGGCCTGTCTGAAATGGATGGCTAGTCATGTACAGCTGTCAATATATGAAAGATATACATGTTACCAGATGGATGAGTGTTCAAAGTGTAGCATTTTCTGTTCTGTTTCCAATGTGCAGGTATACTTTAAAAAGACAGCTTTGCAAACTATATGCAAACAGCTGTCCACATTACTACAAGTATTGGAAAATCTGAATGCGTATTGTCAGTATAAAGATGTACATGGCATATAAAAAAGCAGTTTTTATTTATTTCTGTAGTGTAGTTGATGTATTTGGGAACATGTACTGAGAGACCAAGTTTCAAGGGCATGGGTGCAGGTAAAACATGGCTACAGTGCAAATATGTGTTCTTTCCTTAAAATGTTTTTTCCCTTTGTTGTGTTTTTACATGTTCTTTCATAGGATGAAGACTAAATGGGCAGTACACATAAGTAATACATGGTAATATGTACTTTCCATAGTGTGCTGCTGAGCAGCTGGTTTGTGAAATCTTTGGTAAAGTATTTGCACATGTGAAATATACATTTATAGTGCTTTCACTGTTTGCATGTAGTTAAGTGAAGAACAAATGTGAGCCTCTGCTTCACTGATAAAATTATGACAACTCTATTGGTTTGCTTACTTCTGTCAAGCATGTTCAGCGGAGTGGTGAGTCAGGCAGCAGTGTGGAAAATATCGAATGTAAGAAACACACCTACTTCTTAGCTGACTCTGGGGCAGCAGGTGTAAATGCATTGAGAAATTTCATTTTTGAGCCCATATAATACAGGGTTTGAATCTAGGTGTACGTACTACTTTTATGTATTTATAACACAAGGACATAATTCTTTATTCTAATTTCACTGTGTGTTACCTTAGTGCATTGTGTTTAAGAAGCATTGTGTGGAGTTAACTGCACCACTGAAGAGCCATTCACCCTCACTCAGAATTGGTGCGTGTGATGTCAAATTCCTTGCAAACACAGATGACAAAAAGTGAAGGGCTTTACTGGGTTTTTCACTTATGTGTGTGGTGTGTGATTCCATTTTTCTGACCCAGTTTAACCTGTATTGCAAGAACAGTTCATTATTAAAAGTATGTTTGTTAACTGCCATGCAGTGCCACATAGCATGTTTGTATGGCAGGAAACCATAGAGGATACAATGTATCTGTTTTGAAATTGTTTACTGTTTACTTCCTGTCTGCAGTTGTACTAGATTTGCAGGTGTTGGGGAAGGTTGCTAACTGCCATACAACACCACTTAGAAGGTTTTTGCGATGGAAAGCAAAAGATTCAACAATGAAACTTTTTGAAATTGAGAATGTCTGCATCCTGTCTGCATGTTTTCTGTCTGCTTCTTGTGTGGGCATTAGTCTAGGCTTGCATGAAGTTAACCGATGTGCAAATGTGACAAGCAAAGCTCAGCTTGTCTTATCTTTGTGATCACTGTTTATTAGATTTCATCCTGAAAAGACTGATGTGGGACTTGAACTGTGATCTACACATAGTATATACTATGTGGATCACTATGTTTAGCAGAAGTGCTACACACACACATGTGATTCACAGGTGTAGTTTATGTATTGTTTAACATAGAAGTACATTATTTATCTGTTGCCTGTGTTTGTGATAAAGTGCTCTGCAAACATTGGTATTTTATATATATATATATATATATATATATATATATATATATATATATATATATATATATATATACACACACACACACACACACACACACACACACACACACACACACACAAAATATATATTTAACAAAACAACATTACAAAATAAATGTTAGTACACATGAAAGATTTTTACACAAGTCTGGATTTGAACTGTTACACCAATGAACCTACAAAACACAGTAAGAGTGTCTCAAAGAAACAGCTTTGCAGCATGAATGAAAATCTTTGTGCATATAAGCAAGTCCTAAGTTATCCACAGTATTAAGAAGACAGATGGCACTTGTACACTTCTGAGTTGTTTGTATATGTGTTAATTTCAGATATAGTGCAATGTGATCACACAACCATTTACTATTGTTTGCAGCAATGCAGCTCTGTCTTATCTTTGTATGGCATTCATTCTTCTCTTATCTGAGCAGTAATGTTAGACATGCAGTCTGTAAGGCATTTTGTATCATTGCCCTTAAAATGTTTGAGAATATTAAATGGCAATAATATACAGTTTTCAACAAAGGCAGGGGAGTTTGGATATTACTGAACAGAAACTGAGAAATGTGCACTGCTTACTTACATTTAAAACCTTGATACAATTACTTCTACACTTTGTAAGTGTAACCTGGCTGAAAGACCTACTGAAAGTTAGGAAGTCTGAATTGTTGTGTATTCCTTCTCCCTTCCACTATGCATGTGTCTGTATGCACTTCTTGTACTTCACTCTTAGCACAGTAGCAATCCATTAATAACAAACACTGAGGTAGTGCCTACACTATGTTTACATGTGCTACACAAAGCCAAAAGTTTGGGATTCAGCAATTCTAATGAGTTTGCACCTCATTTGCATATTCACTGTGTTCAGAGGCATGAGTCTACACCATAAAAAGGTAGTCATGTAGCAAGGGAACTTCAATGTGAGAGGACTTGTTTATTTGAAGAACACAGAGGATTGACATTCATTTTAGATTTAGCTGAACAGCAGGCTTCTGATGTTAAAGTATGCTTGTATTTTTCAGGTACATGCTGGAATTGTTCACATGTTATGAAGAGAACTGTTATTTATATACATTAGGGGATGATAGGATCATATGAGGTTACTAGGTTAATGGCCCTGGGTCCCTTACAAGCCTAGTCAAGAGTTTATCCCCAAAAAGAGGCATCAGTCACCACCTTTTGCTCCTGTCAATTAAACTATTATCTGTATGCACTTCCTATACTTCACTCTTGGCACAGGCATTTTTGCCATGCATTGACTTTCACAGCTACACAGCCTTATTAACTGTCATTACAACTGCTATTATTATTATCCTATTCCATTGCAGTGTAAAGTACTATATTGTAAATGACACAGGGGGTTTAATGCTACTATTATGGCCCATTGACACCACCAGGGAAGTGCTGGGCACAGTGAAAGGTACCTTACAATTGTATACAATTTACTTTTCAGTTGTACTTGTGTACATATTTTGTGAAATTTGAGTGGGAAGCATTCATAACAGGTGAATTATGTTTTATTCCTTGGATTCTACAAACTGTCATTTTCCTGTTTTTTTGGGGTGGGGTGGGAGAGACAAGTACTATTTGTATGTTTCTGCATCACCAGTTGGATTTCAGGAGCTTTGCTCTTGCAATTGTGTAGTCATCCTGGAATTTCCATGTCTGTATGAAGAAAATTGTATATAATCAGTGGCATGTTGTAGCACAGCATTCAGGAATTGATATATGATCCTGGGTACTGTTGCCTGTGATATCCCCAGCATATTCCCTGTTGGCCTCTGAAAGGTTTCTGTAGCTAAAACTCTAAGTACTACACATACCTTAGCCTATACAGGTATTGGTTCCCCTCGGTTTGGCCTTGCTATCAGTTGTAGATGACAGAGGTTGCAAAGTTCCTGTACAGTGTCTCTATCCACACCATAGCACTCTACATTTTCCACATCATGCAGACCATGGTAAGTTAACACGGGTCTAAATACCCTTTTCCTACTTGGCTGGGGTCTATTTGCAGCAGTAGCATAGACTTGTGCCTGTTGCACATACATATGTATAACAGCAACTGCAGCCTCTAACAGTGTTTCCATTTAGAGTACCTTCTGTGCCTGTATTCCAGTAGTGTTTGGAATTCGGAGGAAAAACCTATACTGAGTCAACATGATTGCTTTATAGCTTGTTGAATAGCTCCTTCATCTTGAATTTGTTGATCAGCATACACTTCAGGTGTTTATGCTGTAATTAGCATGCTACAATGTTTACCTTGTAGACCCACTTACTGAATACAAAATGGTGAGCTACTGTGTGTGCATTGTGCAAGGAAGCAAACTAGGTTTTAACAGATTGTGTAGGCTTTATTGAATCTGCATTAATGTGTAAACACTAAAGATAATGCCCATGTGCATTTAAATGTGCTTTTTTTTAATTTTTGTGATTGTACCTATAAACATGAAAACAAATATAATTAAATGAAATCTGTAAGTTTGCACTAGAATTTTATTTACTTTTTCTTTCCTTTTTTTACTCAGCAGTAGTATGTTTAAAGCACAAAATAGTATCTTGAATTCTTGATGGAAATATATTCACTGGTAGCAAAAAAGGACACATAATACCTAGCTTTTCTAGCTTTCACTCATGAAAAATGAAATGCCATTTTCTACAGTTGGATCCCAGATGGGATATGATGTACCTTATTGCACCATGAAATTTACTATATGATCATCAGCCTTTAGACCTTTGTTAGGAGTTAATAAGTAATGATGTTAGATAAAATGGACCTAGAGAAGGAGATTAGAATGCATGTTTTACAATAACTTTAAGGATACCATTGCCAGAAAAAAATATGTAGAGCTCAGATCCTTTGTTCTATGACATAAACTACTGAGAGAAAAAGAGCACAGAGGACATGCATATGTGTTTATACTGGGTCTACTTGAGGAGACCAAAAATCCATTTAATCAAAACTTACATGATCAAGATGACAACACTGAAACCTTCTTCTAACAAAGTTTCACATCACCTGAATTTTAATACAGGAAAATAGGCAGTTCGCCAATATGCAGATATCTGCCCTTTTCTCCACTATAGTGCAATCTCAGGGTTGGTATATTTAGTTAGGGAATGTGTGGAGGGGTGCAGCAAAGCCCCCCTCTTGGGTGGGTTTGAAATGCTTCAGTGTGTTTTTTTTAATGTTGGCCAACTGCCTCTTTTCCCAGATTAAAATTCCAGTGATGTGAAACTTTGTTAAAATAAGGTTTCAGTATTGTCGTCTCGATCATGTAAGTTTTGATTAAATGGATTTTCAGTTCACTCAAGTAGACCAATTTATGCTAGCTTTAAAACTTTGATATCAGTGTTCATGGCCTAGTATAAACATAAGAGTGCTTCCTAAAGAAAGAAAGAAAAACTTTATGATGAAAAAAAAAGGACAGCTAACATTATTTCAGGTAATCTAGCATCATGGTTAATCGGAAAATAAATAGAGATGTGGGAAAGTAGTTATAAATAGGAAAAATAAACAAACAAAAATATCATTATTTGTCTCTTTAATATATAAAATCTATGGGAGACTGATGTTTTGTTTGAAGAGTGTCAAAGTTATCATGCCACTTTCAGGAAAAAGTAAGGACTGCTAAGATAATAATATGCTAGTTTAGAATGTCTGGATGCCTTTAGAAATTGTGTGTATTCCTAAACATGGATGGTTTAATCATTCCAACATCAAACACTAAAGGTATGTAAACATTTAGCATGCACAGCATTGGTTTCAGCTAACAAAGAGGAATAAATAAAGAAAAGTGAGTCAATATATGTATGTATCAATGTGTTGTCAGCATTATGTCCTAACAGGCACCTTTGAAAAGTAACACTACTAAACAGACAATATTGATATAATGTTGCAAATATGAATTTTAGGCCCTTATTAAATGTTAATCCTATGGTTACTGTAGAGAACTGTATAAAAAGTGAAAATGCAGTAGAGATGTCAAATGGAAAACAATCTGCATTTTTGTTAAACAGAGATGCAGAAAGTCTTGAAAACTGAAGCTGCACCTTAAGTATATTTGCAGATCTTATTTCATATCTAAAGCCATGTTATCTTATTTGGAGTAGAACTTCATGCAGATGATGTTCATACGTGATGCTGTAAAGAGAATGCTTCAATTTAAAATGTGAACCCTGAAGTAAATTGGAAAAACAAAAAAACAAAATGCTTTGTTATCTACAGAGGAGGAGCTTTCCATAAGAGCCTGTACTAACTGAATAACTGCCAGTAATAATGTGTTTCAGAGAAATATTAGAACTGTATGAATTTTAAAATGCTGCTGCTGGAAGCTCGGTTTGTATTAGTTTTACTTTTTGAAGAGTGCAGTGGTATTTTGATCTGAAAGCTCATATCTGATCCCTATTATTTGTGAGTGTTCTACAACTGATAAACGCTTTTAAAAGTCAGAAGTAGACAGATTACAGTAAACTTTCAGCTAGTGATAATTTCAGGAATAAATAGCAGATTTGTTTATTGGGTATATGCAAGAACACATGTTATATAATGCATTGTATAGCCTTTACCTTCCGTTTTTGAATATGTACAGGAGATTGTTGGTTGATACAGAACTCTGGCACAAGAGAATTATTGGAATTTGTGGAATTTTTCAGTCAGAATAAATGGAGTATACAATTACGTGTGGAATTTAATAGGCAAAAGATTTCTTTCTTGGATATAAATGTTGAGAGGAATGCAGATGGTGCTTTAAGTATCACTGTATTTCATAGACATTTTAGCAAAAAAAATATATACAAATTTTTTGATACCTGAAAGTTGCCATACAAATTTTGGGATTAAAAATATTCCCAAATCTCAGTTTATGACAGACAAGGGGATTTGTTTTAATCAAACTGATTATGAGGAGTTTGCCTCAGACTTATATAAGAGATTCTAATAGGGGATATCATGCAAAGGATATTGATTTGACGGGAGAACAGGTGTGGGGTATGAATAGACAAGAGCTACTTACATACAAGAAAAGGGTAAAAATCATACAGAGGTACACAAAAAATGGAAGTTTGCCTTGGTCACTACATATGGTAACAATATTCACAAATTTAAATATATCATTTATAAAAATTGGGATATTTTAAAATCAGATCAACAAGTGAGTGAATTAATACTTGACGTGTAATTTTGTTTTCAGCAGGGCTAAAACTATTGAGCAATATTCAGGAGATTACAGAAAACATAACTTTCTGATTAGCAAATAATTAACTTTAGATGAGGAAATAATTGAAGGATGTAGGCCATGTGGCTATTGTACATTTTGTAACATTGTGATGAATAGTAAAGAATTTAGTTCTGCGAATATGCCTAATGTTTATCAGATAAAATCTTTATAACGTGGTACTATGAGTATTATTTATTCAGTGATATGCTCATATAAAGCTTTTCGTGTAGGTAACACCACATTTTATGTCTGAACATTTTAGTGACATTTGGTGTAGATGGAAAAGTAATGTTCTATACAAACACAAGCTACAACATGAAAATGCTAGATATATGTTTGTTGGTATAGGCAAGATCCCTACTAAGCTGAGAGGATGGAAGAATGTTTTGCTAAATAAACAAAAAATGTAGATCGTAACTCTGTGTGTGTGTTTTAATCCTTGTTTAAATGAATATTGTTGAAGGAATGGCGTTAGTAAGAAATGCTTTTTGTGAAACATGGTGGTGCCTTTAAGAAATTATTTAAATGAATTATAGTGCCATTGTGAGTATTTAAATGTGTGACTATCCTGGATGTTATTACATTATTGAACAAGATACCTTGCTGCAGTATGATGCGGAGAACTTTTCATAATTGCATACCGGATCGGACGAGGCCCGGGTTAACAACGACCACCACCAGTACTGTTAGCCAACAGGGTGCTGGCGGAAATTGGGCTACTGTTGGCCGAAGGAGAAGAGGAGGGCGAAGGCATGCCCGAAGGCAGGAAGATAGGAGGAAGGTTAGGAGTGTAGAAGTGAGGGTAGGAACTTTGAATGTTGGCAGTATGACTGGTATAGGAAGAGAGCTAGCTGATATGATGGAGAGAAGGAAGATTGATATATTGTGTGTGCAAGAGACCAGATGGAAGGGAAGTAAGGCCAGGTGTTTAGGAAACGGGTTCAAATTGTTTTATCATGGTGTGGATGGCAGGAGAAATGGGGTAGGGGTTATACTAAAGGAACAATATGCCAAGAGTGTTTTAGACGTGAAGAGAGTGTCTGACCGAGTGATGTTTATGAAGCTCGAAATTGATGGTGTAATGATGAATGTTGTTAGTGCATATGCTCCACAAGTTGGGTGTGCGATGGATGAGAAAGAGAAATTTTGGAGTGAGTTGGATGAAGTTGTGGTGAGTGTACCCAAGGGTGAGAGACTAGTGATTGGAGCGGACTTTAATGGGCATGTTGGTGAAGTGAACAGAGGGATGAGGAAGTGATGGGTAGGTATGGTGTTAAGGAGAGGAATGCAGAAGGTCAGATGATTGTGGATTTTGCGAAAAGGATGGACATGGCTGTGGTGAATACGTATTTTAAGAAGAGGCTGGAGCATAGGGTGGCGTACAAGAGTGGAGGAAGATGCTCACAGGTTGATTATATATTATGTAGGAGGGCCAGTCTGAAGGAGATTGGAGACTGTAAAGTGGTGGCAGGGGAAAGTGTAGTTAAGCAGCATAGAATGGTGGTATGTAGAATGACATTGGTGATCAAGAAGAGGGGGAGGAGTGAAAGCTGTGCCAAGGATTAAATGGTGGAAGTTAAAAAAGGGTGATTGTGAAGTGGAGTTTAGGGAAGAGTTAAGACAGGCACTGGGAGGCAGTGGAGAGTTACCGAATAGCTGGGTAACTACAGCAGAACTAGTAAGGGTGACTGCTAGAAAGGTGCTTGGTGTGACATCTGGACAGAGGAAGGAGGACAAGGAGACCTGGTGGTGGAATGAGGAAGTACAGGAGAGTATACAGAGGAAGAGGCTGGCGAAGAAGAAGTGGGATTGTCAAAGAGATGAAGAAAGTAGACATGAGTATTAGGAGATGAGGCGCATGGCAAAGAGAGAGGTGGCGAAAGCTAAGGATAGGGCATATGGAGAGTTGTACGAGAGATTGGACACTAAAGAGGGAGAAAAGGACCTGTACCGATTAGCAAGACAGAGGGACAGAGCTGGGAAAGATGTGCAGCATGTAAGGGTGATAAAGGATAGTGAGGCAAAGGTACTCACAAGAGAGGAGAGTGTGTTGAGTAGATGGAAAGAGTATTTTGAGAGGCTGATGAATGAAGAGAATGAGAGAGAGAGAAGGTTGGATGATGTGGGGATAGTGAATCAGGAAGTGAAACAGATTAGCAAGGAGGAAGTAAGGGCAGCTATGAAGAGGATGAAGAATGGAAAGGCTGTTGGCCCAGATGACATACCAATGGAAGCATGGAGGTGCTTAGGAGAAATGGCAGTGGAATTTCTAACTAGATTGTTTAATGAAATTTTGGAAAGTCAGAGAATGCCTGAGGAGTGGAGAAAGTGTTTTGGTACCTATCTTTAAGAATAAGGGTGATGTGCAGAGCTGCAGTAACTACAGAGGGATAAAACTGATTAGTCACAGCTTGAAGTTATGGGAAAGAGTAGTGGAAGCAAGGTTAAGAAGGGAGGTGATGATTAGTGATCAGCAGTATGGTTTCATGCCAGGAAAGAGCACTACAGATGCAATGTTTGCTCTGAGAGTTTTGTTGGAGAAATACAGAGAAGGTCAGAAGGAGTTGCATTGTGTCTTTGTAGACTTGGAGAAAGCATATGACAGGGTGCCTAGAGAAGAGTTGTGGTATTGTATGAGGAAGTCGGGAGTGGCAGAGAAGTATGTAAGAGTGGTACAGGATATGTACGAGGGTAGTGTGACAGTGGTAAGGACTGCAGTGGGAGTGACAGATCCGTTTAAGGTGGAGGTGGGATTACATCAAGGATCAGCTCTGAGTCCTTTCTTATTTGCAGTGGTGATGGACAGGTTGACAGATGAAATCAGACAGGAGGCCCCGTGGACTACGATGTTTGCAGATGACATTGTGATCTGTAGTGAGAGTAGGAATCAGGTTGAGGAGACTCTGGAGAGGTGGAGATATGCTCTAGAGAGCAGAGGAATGAGGGTCAGCAGGGCTAAGACAGAATATATGTGTGTAAATGAGAGGGAGGGTAGAGGAATGGTGAGGATGCAGGGAGTAGAGTTGGTAAAGGTGGGCGAGTTTAAGTACTTGGGATCAACAGTTCAGAGTAATGGTGAATGTGGAAGAGAGGTGAAGAAGAGAGTACAGGCAGGGTGGAATGGGTGGAGAAGAGTGTCAGGAGTGATTTGTGACAGACGGGTATCAGTAAGAGTGAAAGGGAAGGTCTACAAGAGTGTAGTGAGACCAGCTATGTTATATGGGTTGGAGACAGTGGCATTGACAAAAGGCAGGAGTCAGAGCTGGATGTGGCAGAGTTAAAGATGTTAAGATTTGCAATCGGTGTGACTAGGATGGATAGGATTAGGAATCAGTATATTAGAGGGTCAGCTCATGTTGGACAGTTTGGAGACAAAGCAAGAGAGACGAGATTGCGTTGGTTTGGACATGTGCTGAGGAGGGATGATGGGTATATTGGGAAAAAGATGCTAAGGATGGAGCTGCCAGGTAAGAGGAATAGAGGAAGGCCTAAGATAAGGTTTATGGACGTGGTGAGAGAGGACATGCAGGCGGTTGGTGTGACAGAGCAAGATGCAGAGGATAGGAAGAAATGGAAAGAGATGATCCACTGTGGCGACCCCTAGCGGGAAAAGCCGAAAGAGAATGATGATGATGACCTTGTGTAATAAAACTAGTTTAACATTTATGTTTGCTGCTTCTAATAAATTATGACTTGATCATGATGCAACAGCATATTGTGATGCTGACATTATTTTTATATGAATGGTTCTTTTCATGCTCATGATCACTGGGTGGACTCATGGCTTGACTTTTGAAATTTGGATGTTTTCTAATTACCATCTGTCTGTAGAAACCTTTTGTTCTATGCTCTTTTGCAGAACTGTGCATCTGCACATACATACCACACATACACCAAGTATATATATATATATATATATATATATATATATATATATATATATATATATATATATATATCCTGGATTCACTCCCATGCATTCAGCACATCACTCAATGAGCACCCTTCAGCACGCGTTGTTTCTGTAGCTGGTAAGGATTTTTTTATGGGATCAGGTTGCTAGCCCCATGCCCAACCCTCCTCAGAAAGTACACCACACACTCACACGCACACACTCACATCTAGGGCAAGTTTAAAGTGCCCAGTCCACCTACTGCATGTCTTTGGAATGGGGAGAAACCCGAAACACCCAGAGGAAATCCACACAAACACGGGGACGACATGCAGACTCCACACAGAAGGCACCCCAGCCAAGAATTGTACCAGAGAACCTTTTGCTGTGAGGAAACCACACTAACTGCTACACCACTGCACTGTATGTATATAATTCTCAAAATGCCTTGCTTAATTATAATTATTTTAAGTAAATAATTTTATTATTCAACTTCAATAGCTTGTGGATGGTGATTAACATGTTTGATGACTGACTTACTGCTAATTTCTGTTTTAGGAAAGTGACTGGTTTAGCAATAGGTACAAAACAGTTCTGCAGTGTATGGAGTGCTATGATTATGCACCAACATCAGTAAAAAAGGTAAACTTGTTATGTGCTACTATAGTCTGAGACCATATTGTAAGAGCATTTTCAAAGGTGTGCAACAAATGTTACACCTCCCCCCAGCCAGGGTTACAGTCAAGTATAAGGAAAGGGATATTCCTTCACTCTCAACATTCCCTTAGTATCTGTCCTCCTATATCCATGTAAGTAACGTATTTAACTTAGGGCAGTATTTAAAAAAAAAAGATTCTTTTCCTTGCTTGTTGTCTATGCTACAGCACTACCTAAGCACTTTACTCTCTTTCAAAGCTGGTAAAATACTTTTTTTTTTTTTGGAAACTAAAAAGAGTTATTATTGGGTTTCATTGATCATAACATGTTATTATGTGCTGTTGGCATGGGATGCCAAGAATCACCTCTCAAGGTAAAATTCTCAGTAGGTATGTCTTCAACATGTGATAATGTGGTTACTATTAGAGACGTGATCAAAACCCTCTATATTATGGGTGGTCTATTTTAAGAATAGAAAGTAATTGTGTTCTCTGTGTGCTAGATTGGTACAACTATTGACACAGAGTTACCAGAAAGATAAAAAAATTGGCTCTGGCTTTAGAGAGGTATCATTAACTCCTCATTGGAAAAACTGTGTGGGTATATTCAAAACTATCTTAACAAATATTCAGTTACTGTTGGTAAGACAGCAGCTGTAGACACTGGGCTGAAAGCAAGATGGAAAAAATCATTGGAAGCTGTAAGTCTGCTTTGCATCTGTTTAGTACACAGCTTATTTCTGTATGGCAGGTGATGGTCATAGCTTAAGCCAGCAGCAGTACATGTACACCCTACTTTCTTAAGATCAACCTCCTTTCATATTATTTGTTGATTAATGGTGTGGATAGTGAGACCATAACTTCTGATCATTGAATATTAACTGGTGCTAATGGTGTAGATTTAAAGTCCATACCCTGATAAATTAATGACAGAAATGGTATATTGTAAACTGGATTTACATACCATGTAAAATGTGTCAGTCAAATGTGTGTGTGTTTCTGCACCTGTGTATGTGCATACACACAACTGGCAATGTTTCAGTTATTGTTGATTAAATAGAATTGAAAAGCAATTGGCTGGGAGCAAGGTGGGTAAAATTTTGAGAGGCCAGTGAATACAACATGTCTTGCAGATATTCATTGTAAAACTTATTTGGGTAAGGCAGGTGTTGGTCATAATCTGAGGCAGCAGTTTGTAACCATCATGCATTCTTAAGGCTGAACACCTCATATATTATTCAGTGGTCACTGGTGTTGCCCATGAAGCTATAGCCCTTGCCATTATGTAGTAATTGAAGACATACCCTTTGTCCTTGACTGTTACTACGATTGAAATTATAATTACAAGGCAATATTAACCACTGTATTTGTATGAGTGAAACTGGCTGCCAACATTGCAAAATACCTAAACAGTCTTTTGTGTACCATTAACCTTTTAAGAAGGTCACCATTTTGGGATCAGCCTAAACTCATCATAAAATCATTAAATTTTAGTTGTAACATTCATATCTTTCCATCTGATATTCTTTACATTGTTGTAGAAACATGCTTTTCTAAATATTATATTGTCTCATGAAACCCATATGAACATTCACACTGATTGCAACCATAAGTATCAAATGAACTGCCTTTTTTTCCAGAGATGTACAGAGGTGGCCCTGAAGAACTATAACTGATACATCTGATACAGAGTGGCCAGACTGAAAAAAGTTTGCTTTCTCTTCCTTGCCAGTTATTTTGCAAGGAAGCATTGAATGCATGGGCATTTACCCTTCATCTAAATGTATGACTTAATTCACAAATATAACTGGATTCTGGACATTTCCTGAATTTTAATTAGGTAAGTGACATTCTTAGATATGCATGATTAAAGTTTTCATGCACAATAAATATACTTAAACAGCAATGGCAGAAACGGTTGTTTTTCTTTTGGCTTTTCCTGGTTAGGGGTCGCCACAGCGGAACTCCGGTCCACTAATGATTGTCAATTGATTTTTACATTGCCGAGGTGCCAGCCCGATGCCCAACCTTCAACGAAAGTACGCCCATTCACGCATGTCTTTTGAATGCCACTCGACTGCGGGGAGGACATGCAGACTTCATGGTAAGCCTTAAAAATGGAAGCCTGGAAACATCATAGTATATATACAAGTCATCCATTTTCTTCAGCAACATTCTGCATTAACAATACTTTGAATAGAATGGGCATCATTTTGAAGTGCATTTTCCTTTTTTAAGATTTTTTCTGAGTGCAACATCTTAAATGCAGCCTTTACAAGTTCCTTTTCACTCAGGCAAAATGAGTCAACTGAAGCCCAAAACAAACCCTTCCCTGAAACAGTTCAGAGGCATGTAGGTTTCTGTTCTGTCATTTCTGATAAACCACAACTTCAAAACTCTAATTGGCTGTGTGGGCTGAATTTTCAGCCACATTATGGAACATGTACTGTTCTTCATTTTGTAGCTCAGTGCCAGCAGATTTACGTTACACGGATGTTTGCTTGCAGTTTAATAGCACATCAATAGACATTATAGTAAGCTAATAATAAATAAAAGAAAGGAAAAACAAGCATGTAAGTCTCTGTGGATGACATTATGGTTGTATCTTGTTATAAAAATAGTGTGTAGTAATCATGCATATTTCAGACCTCTGCAGAGAATACTAACTGCCTTGTGCTTCACTTATGCATTGCAGCTAGCTAACAGACATACATTAGTACTTGCATGTTGCTGCAGTTATTACGCACCCAGGATGCTATAAAATATATGAGTCTACACATCATCAAGATTGTTAAGCAGTCACATGGTTTTCTAAACGGAGTGCACTGGCAATATGAAGTAACTACTGCACTGAAGCGTTCCAGGAAACTGAATAACCTTCAATGGCAAATACACTATGGGCCAGATTCGTGAATGCCTACACTGGGTGTACACGATTTGTATTCAAGAACATCCCTACTACATTTCTTGTGCTGTCTATTCCCTCAGAAAGATTAATATAGTGTAGGCATAGTATGCACATTGTGATAATCTTTATGAACTCCCCTTGATATTTAAGATTGCAAGAAAACCTGTAGGAAAACTAAAATTAGGAGGAAGAAGGTGTGAGTTATGCTTGTGTCTGTGCATTCAGAATGGTGTACAATTAGTGCAGGCGTTAATGAGTCTGTCCCTGTGTTTCTTTTTTTACTGTTCTTTCAGAAAATACTCAAAATACAGCACAGAGCATATGCAGCATAACCCTGTAGGTATAACATAGAAAAGGCAAAGGAACCAAAGACGTGTTTATAATAGTTAATTTCAAACACTATGTCCAGTAGTAATTTTTGCAGTATAAGAACCATTCTTTGTGAAAGTCTTACCATCAGACCTTACACTGATTTTTTTTAAACCTCTTTACTAATTCACAGTTGCAAAAGTGAGATAGGTATATATACAATTAACAGAAAACAAAGCAAACCATCACAATATTTTTTATTGTTTTGATGCAATATGCATTTTTAACAATCATTCACCCTAACATTGTAGTACATGTAGACTGGAATACATAGACAAATTATCTACTACATAGAGTCTGTGTGGTTGCATGGGAGATGGTCACACACAAACTAGGAGGCATTTATACTGAAGAAAAATATGCAATGAGCATACTATGACTTGCACATGAAGGATTTTGGAAAATTAGGCTATAATGACATGCAAATGTTTACATAGTGAATACAGTGACAATTTATAGTCATAAGTAGGGCAAATTGCTTCAAAACAACAAAGCTTGTCAAAAATATCAGATTTCCAGATAGCAAAAATAGCTAAGATATTAGCACCCACCAAACAGCAGCATGCAGTAGCTATTAGTTTTGCCATTTCCCACCCGTATGAGCAAGGAGCCAGTGATGATAGTACTGGAAGTGGGTTGTTTTCCATTAAATTCAGTGACAAAGGCATTATAAATTGATATTGTATAGACAGGGCTTGGTTGACATATGTCACCAACATAAAATCTGCAGGAATGCATAGTCTTCCTAACTCTGTGGAGACAGAAGTATGTTACTAAATTAGCCAGAAGAAATATTCAGAGACCAGCAGGGGACATATAAGGTATTTCTCAGACCTCTCCCTTTAAAGTACTGAACAAGCTCCTCGCTGCTAAGGTTGTATTTGTGTAAGAAAATATTTGCTTAGATAGCATCTTAGGGGGGAGAGCCACCACTATGCATGGCTTCCATGACATCACTCACATGCCGAAGGTACTGAATGTCATAATTTCTCATATGTGAGGCCCCACATTGTCCACAGTCATAGCGATATATATATATATATATATATATATATATATGTATGTATATATATATATATATATATATATATATCTATATATATATATATGCAGAAAAGGCTATTTGATGATGTGTCATATAGTGAGTGATGCACATGGAATTATAAATATTGTGTCCTTTCAGCACCCAGGCATTTCCATGATTCACATACATGGCATACATCTCAGCTAAATTGATGCTTCCAACAAAGTAACATTTTACAGGACTTCCTAGTGAGTAAATGCGGACACTGTGGCTAAATAAAATAAAAAAACAAATATATATAGTATGTCCAAATGTAGCAAACCTCTCCACATTTGTTGCTACTGTTTTGCAGGTAATGCTGGCTCTGTCAACAGAAGAGCAGAGTCAAGCCACCATGACTGTTCAGGATAAACACAATAATGCTTCGATGAAAAATGCAAAAAATCCTTATTGAAGAGCTCAAGGTAAGTGCTTTCACAACTTCTGTGGTCGCTTCATTAGACTACTTCCAAACAAACGGTTTCTCAGCTTAAATGCATAAAGCAATTAACGCCTTGTAAATTGAATCAAGTCATTAAGAAACCACAGTGCCTAAAAACCGTGTATAGTAAAAAGACATAGGGCAGGATTCACGATGGCTTGCACGGAGTCTAAGAGTAGTCTAAGACTTCATGCAGCCATCATGTCCGACGAGCAATCCACGAACAGCCTGTAGGGGTGTGTAAGAGAGCTCCTAAAATGGCTTTTACACGGACAGGGCTTGGATATGTAAATTACCTCACTTGCAGCTGAAAGGCATGCAAATGAGGTAATTTCGAGATCCAGGAAGCACAAACCTGTCCGTGTAAGAGCCGTGTTATCTGCAGAAATGTACAACTGAGTACCGTTCTGCAAATAGCACAATGGAGCCTTGTCAGCTGCAAATAAAGGTTGCATATGTTCCAGGAAGCATGCCAATGGCCAAATATGTGGCCACTGGCAACGTACCCCCATGGAAAATTAAAATAAAAATGTTTAAACATAGCGCAGCGCCACGCAAACGGGCTGCGCTGTAAAAAATGGAAAAATAAAAATTTAAAACCATGAATTTACAATGTAAGGGAATAGCAGGCTGAAAACAACATGGCCATCAAATAGGGGTTGCTAAGGGGGGAAGCTCAATGTAAGACATGTAACTAAGCATTAGTAGGCAATCCTATGTAAATGAGTGTTAGGATAGTGAATTGCACTTTTACATAGCAAATGAGCACAATCCCTGGAGTGTAGGAGTAGGATAAGGGGGAGTAACAGAGTAAGACATAGGTGACATCACAGGGGGGTATGTATGAAAGAAATGCAGCTCAGTGGAGCAGAGTGGCATGTGGAAGCTGTCAGTCACACATCATGGAAAGAGGTGTGCCAAGAAGTAGACATGGGAAAACCAAGAAATGGAAGGTGTACACTGTGGATAACACCAAAGTTTCTTGCTGGCCGTGCATGCACGCGTGTGCGCGCTCGGAGGCACGAGTAAAATAGGGTGCGTGCGTGTAAATGCGAGTGCGCGCGTTTCAGCTGGAGTAAGCATGTAGATGCTTGTTTAAAGACCTGTTAGCTCATTTGCGCTGGTGTACGCGCGTTTAAAGAGGAATAAGCAAGTTTTAGTCCATCTAAGCATGTGTGCGTGCATGTTAGCTGCTGTGAGCATGTTTGTGCTTGTTTGCACGTCACCGCCCCCCCCCCCACCGAGGAAACAGAAAGGAAAAAGGAAGCAGAACAAATTGTAGGAAGCTACCAGGGAACACTAGCAGAGGTAACAGGTGAAAACAATCAGAAGCAGGCAATTACACAGGCAGAACAGTAGCCCAGCCCAGCACTTAAAACTCTGCAAGCAACAGTGCAGTATGTTTCTCTCAAGAGACACTGCATTACTGGAGTAAGCTATTAGAAGTGAAAACTAATAAAGCCTCACTCAGACAAAAAATGCTAAGGGCTGCCATAGCTGTTATAAGGTGACATATGCAACATGCTGAGGGTGGTGACAATGCAAATGCTGCCAGACAACCCACAGTGAGGAGACGGAGAAGAGTGTACAGGCCCAGGGTCACCTACCAGGGTTTACATGAGCTGGAGATAGTGGAGCGCTATAGAGTGGACAGAGACCTCCTACAGCAAATTGTTGAGCTGTGCAGGCCATGCCTCACACACAGAACCAACAGAGGGGAACCCATCCCAGTGGAAACCAAGGTATGTGTTGGCCTAAGAATACTAGCAACAGGTACCTTCCAGAGACCAACTGGTGATATGATGGGGATATCACAGGCATCAGCATCCAGGGTACTGCACCAGTTCCTGGATGCCATGTCAGCACATGTCGGTGATCATGTATATTTCCCCAATTCCCGTAAGGTATTGGCCAGCAATATGCGTCTCTTCCAGAAAATAGTTGAATACCCTGAGGTAGTGGGTGCAATAGACTGCACGCACATATGCATCAAAGCACCAGCCGGTGAGTGGGGTAGGGTCTACGTCAACCGCAAGGGCTTCCCCTCCATCAACTGCCAGGTCATGTGTGATGCCCAGGGCATAATACTGAATGTGTGTGCTTGCTTCCCTGGAAGCTACCATGATTCCCATATCTGGCATCTGACCCAGCTGTACCAGACATTTGCCAATGGGGACATCCCACATGGTCACCTACTGGGGGATGCTGGCTATGCACTGGAACCGTGGCTGATGACACCCATCAGAAATGCACATACACCTGAACAGGAACGCCATAATGAGGCACCTGCACAAACACGTAATGTAATAGAGCGTGTGTTTGGGCTGCTCAAGTCACGGTTCCAGTGCCTGGACACATCTGGTGGAGCCTTGCAGTACTCACCAGCTACATGTACCCAAATTGTCATGGTATGTGCTATGCTACATAATATGAATATGTGAAAACAGCTGCAGCAGGACCAGCATAGGCCCGGGCCAAACAGCCCCCCTCCATTGCCAAGGCCATCACAGGCAGAGTGTGACTCGGAGGAGGAACAACCTGAGCCTGCCCCAGTAGGCAGAAGGAGGCGTGCCCAGTATGCCTTGGCCTTGGCAAAGAGGCAACGCATTGCACATACACTGGCTCAGTAGGAACCCTGGAAATGATACCTCTCTCTGACTCACACATATAGTAAAAGGGATGCCTAAGTTGACACAACCTGCTTTCAAACATGTACAGGGAGTGTAGTATGTGCATCCAACATAGGCAGCCCTGCAGCACCACCTGAGGCATGATTGCCATGTGTTAAGCAATGTAACACCATGTAGTATATGCAAACTTGATGACCCTGACTAACATACTACCCTCACCAAGCATGATGCCACAATATGAAGACAAGATGATCAATTACAACAATTGGCTTAAGTATTGCTGTTAGTCAAAGGGAATCCAATGCCTGTCAGCCTGGGATGACATGCTGAGCAAGACATGATGCTCCACCCACTAGGGATGGCTTGCACCTATCACCCCTGGCCTTTTGGATACTAGCAAAGCCTGTTGTCACCCCCATAGTGCCTTGAATAGGTAAGGCTCAAAACACAAACCCACCTCCATAGGTATCACAAGGGATAAGAAACTAGAAGTAATGCTACCCAATGCCAGAAGTCTAATCTGCAAGATGCATGCAGTCCAAACTCTCATCAGCATGGAGAATGTTGATATCTGTGCAGTAACAGAAACCTGGTTCAAGGCTCACAAGAGCACCCTAGCACTACCAGGTTACACCTCATACCATGCTTTACAGCCCCAAAATATGGAACAAACTACAAAAGGAGGGTGACTATCAATAATTGTCAAGGATAACCACATCCCCAGGTTGGTGCCACAGCAAGAAGCAGCACGGACTATCCACGGGCAAACAAATGCTATCCCACAACAAAACACGAGCAACACATAGCCTGCAAAGTCAGAATGCCAAACAGTCACAGCCCTTAAGGCAGAACAACACACTTGACACACTTGCAATAGGTGATTCTATAGTCAGGCACACTGACGTTCTGCTCACCAGGCTGAACAAAGAGAAGGTCACAGTGAGCTGCCTGTTGGGCGCTAGGATCCGCCACATTACGCAAGCACTCAGGTTGCTCCAAAGCAAGTACAAGTATGACTCGGTCATAGTACACGCTGGTGTGAACGACCTGAGACGTACCTCCCTCGACTACATGAAAAGAGACATAAAGGAGGACTCCGATCATGTAGCCCAGGCCGGTATGACTCTGACCTTGAGCAGCATCTTACCCTCACCTAGAATGATGCCACAATATAAAGACAAAATGCTCGATTTTAATAATTGGCTAAAATTTTGGTGTCATTCAAAGGGCATCCAGTGTCTGTCAGCTTGGGATGACATGCTTGACAAGTCATGTTGCTTCGCAAGGGATGGCTTGCACCTGTCTCCCCTGGGCTTTCAGATACTGGCAAAGGCACTTGCCACATCTATAGTGCCTTTTTTAGGCAAGGCTCAAAAGCCAAACCCACCTCCTTAGAAAACACTAAGAATAAGAAACTAAGGGTAATGCCGCTAAACGCCAGAAGTCTAAACCTCAAAATGCATGCACTTGAATCTCTCCTCAATATGGAGAACATCGATATCTGTGCAGTGACAGAAACCTGGTTCAAGGCTCCAGAGAGCACCCCAGCACTACCAGGTTATACCTCATACCATGCTTTTCGGCCCCAAAACCCAGACCGACTCACAAAAGGAGGGGGAGTATCTATATTTAGCAAGGATACCCACACCTCCAGGTTAGTAGCATTGCACGAAGCATCAGAAACCATCCATGTGCAACTAACAGTGGGCAAAACTCCATTTCAGTTTATAGCATGCTGCAGACCACCGTATCAAAATCAGGAATCCCACTCGGCTTTCCTGAAAACACAGGAGAACATGAAGATCTCTCCAAACACCATTATATTGGGTGACTTCAACTACCCTAACATTGACTGGGAGCATTACTCAAGCCCCAACACCCTTGCCCAAAGGTTCCTGGAATTCATAAACTCAAATGCTATGGAACAACTGGTCACAATTCCCACAAGAGGGGAAAACATACTGGACCTGATCATCACCAACATGGGGACCCTATGCTCCACACCAGAGGTACTCCCCTCATTGGTAACATCAGACCATAAATTAATTTCACTGGATATCCAAAACCCGACCCCACCCCCAGCCCAGAAAACCACAGTAAAGAACTTCTCAAAAGCGAACTTCCCACTTCTCAAATCCGAAGTGGAAACCTTCAAGGCCCCAGGATTGGTGGAAACTACGGCCCAAACCAAGGAATCCTATATAAATGCATTCTATGGACACCTCCAGGAGTGCATGGGCCATGCTATCCCAAACAAAACCAAGACCCAAGCGTCCAAAGGCAGGCATCCAGTCTGGTGGACCCCAGCCATAAATAAGTTGTACAACAGAAGGAGGAAGCTACTACATGATAGAGCAAAATCCCTAAAAGGGAAGGCATCTCTGATAAGTACTAGCAAAAAATTGCGATCCCTCATAAAATCCTCCAAGGCCAGTTTCGAAAGAAAAATTGCACAGGACACAAAAGACAATCACAAGGCCTTCTTTAGCTATGTTAGGAACCTGGGATGCAACTCCCAGGTATGTTCAGAGTTGATTCTAAATGACAAAAAATACACTGAACCCACAGACATTGCCAACATCCTGGCAGACAGGTTCAGTGCAAACTTCTGCCCCCCTTCCCCCCCAAAGAACAAATATCTATCCCAGTAGAGTGCAGCCTCCCAAACATCTCAGATGTCCAGGTGAAGGCCGCCCTTTCCAAGGCAAAAAAACACTGCCTCAATGGGACCAGATGGTGTCCCAAGATGCGTCCTACATGAACTCCAAGAAGAACTAAACCCACACGTAAAAATGCTGTACAATCTCAGCCTCACTACGGGATATGTACCCAAAGAATGGCGTACAGCAACAGTGGTCCCACTCCACAAAGGTGGTGCCTCAACAGACCCTGGTAACTATTGCCCCATAATCCTGACTAGCCTTATCTGCAAAGCCATGGAGAGGATCATCATGAAACTCATAAACAAAGACATTGGGGACCTACAGACATTGGATCCTACTCAGTTCGGCTTTGTCAAGGGCAGATCCTGCCTCTTGAACCTGGTCGACTTCTTCGAAACAGTCACCAAGGCCATAGATGAAGGGAAGGTAGTCCACACGGCCTATCTGAACCTCGCAAAGGCTTTTGACACAATACCCCACTCAGGCATCATAGATAAGCTATCCAGCTTAAACATAAACCCCTATGTCACAAGATGGGTGGCTAACTGGCTCAAAGACAGAACCCACAGAGTCAGCATTGCCGGAGTCATGTCTGACTCGAAACTGGTCACAAGTGGTGTCCCACAGGGCTCGGTCCTGGGACCTCTCTTGTTCGGCATTTACTTTTCCAAGGTACAGGCAAGCACGGGAGAACTATGGCTGACTAAGTTCGCTGATGACTGCAAGCTGGGAGCCATTATTGACTCTCCAGCTGACACGGACATCCTTCAAAAAGGTCTCACAGAGATGGATAACTGGTGCCAGAGCCATGGCCTAAAGCTGAATGCCAAGAAATGCATAGTCATACCCTTTGGCAAAAATAAAGTGCCCACAAACTACCATATAGGTGGAAACCCATTAAATACAGAAGAAGTAATTAGGGATCTGGGGACCCAAGTTGATAGCAATCTCTCCTTTGACAACCACATTGCCAAAGTGGTTAGAAAGACCTTCTACATAGCCCACCTTATTTATTTGTTTATTTATTTATTTATTTAACATTTGTTGACCGGGAAAGTCCAACTGGGTTCCACAGATCCTGTTTTCAGCAGAGGCCCGGTGAGAAATGCTCCAGAAGCATGTCTTTAGAAGACATTACCTTATCACGAAAGGATTCACATCCAGATCAGGGGAGGTAATAGTGCCCCTCTATTCATCCCTCATCAGGCCCATCATAGAATACAATGCCCCTTTTGGTATGTACCTTACCTGCCACCTGCAGCAGCTGGAAAGACCCCAAAAGTACCTCACAAAGAGGATCAAGGGACTCAAGCAGATGCCATATGCTGCCAGGTTAAAGAAACTCCAGCTTTACTCAGTCGCATACCGCCTACTTCGAGGCGATCTATGCCTGACATACAAAGCTATGTCTAACCCAGAATTAATGGACATGCTCCACCTCAGAAAATCCAAATCCCTTAGAACCACGCGCTCAAGGGATTTGAACCTCAGCACAGAGCTAAATAGAATGTGCTTGAGGGACAGATTCATAACACAGAGGCTCCCTTCACTTTGGAATAGAATACCGATCCATGTTAGGCAGAGCACCTCACTGACTCTCTTCAAGAGGAATCTTGATGAGTGGATGGGAAATCGTAGATTCACCCCGGGGATTACTTCTGTGTCTCTGCTAGACAGAGGCTCAGTAAACTAACCTTAAAAAGGGCATAGCAAATGCAATTCTAAGGAAGGGTGGCAAAAGCCAAACACACTCGGGCTAGGCTTGTAAATGCCCCAGGGCAGATAGCCTAGTATGAACCTAAAACTGCCTCCCAGTTTGTAGCCAGCTACAGACCACCCTCCTAAATCCAGGAACTGCACTTGGCCTACTTGAGAACACATGAAAATATGAAGGTCTCTCCAAACAACATTATATTGGGCAACTGCAACTACCCAAACATAGACTGGGAGCATTATTCTAGCTCCAACACCCTAGGGCAAAGGTTCCTAGAATTAATAAACCAAAATGCTATGGAGCAACTTACCATTCCCACAAGAGAGGTAAGCATACTGGACGTGATAATCACCAACATGGGGACTCTATGCCCAAGACAAGAAGTGTATCCCTCACTGGTAAGATCAGAACATAGAGTAATCTCACTGGATATTCACATCCCGACCCCAGTCCCTGGCCAGAAAACCACAGTGAAAAACATGTGTAAGGCAAATTTTGCACTCCTCCAAACTGAGGTAGAATCCATTAAAGCCCTTGTGCCTGTGGAAAATATGGCCCAGACCTCAGAACCCTTTATAAATGCATTCTATGAACACCTTCAGGAATGCATGGATTATGCAATCCCAAATAAAACCAAGACCCAATCCTCCAAACACAGGCATCCGGCCTGGTGGACCCCAGCCATTACCAAACCATGCAAGAAAAGGAGGAAGCTACTACATGATAGAGCAAAACCCAAAAAGGGAAGTCATCTTTGATCAGTATTATGACAAAAAACTATGGCCACACATAAAATCCTCTAAGGCCAGCTACAAGATAAAAATTGCACAGGACACTAAGGATAATCACAATGCTTTCTTAATTGATGGTAGGAACCTGGGTGGGAATTCACAGATATGCTCAGAATTAGTCCATAATGACAAACAATACACCAAACGCACACACATTGCCAACATCCAACCTGACAGGTTCAGTGCAAACCCCCCCCCCCCCCACCACCAAAAGGCCAAAAATCTATCCCAGCAGAGTGCTGTCCCCCTGACATTGCAGATGCTCAGGTAACAGCCAGCATCTCCAAAGCAAAACACACAGCATCAATGGGACCAGATGGTGTCCTGGGCTGTGTCCAACATGAACTCCAAGAAGAATTGAACACCAAATAAAACTACTGCTCAATCTCAGCTTTACCACAGGATATGTACCCAAAGAGCAGTGTACAGCAACAGTGGTCCCTCTCCACAAAGGTGGTGACTGAATGGATACTGCAAACTATCACCCCAGAATCCTGGCTAACTTGGTCTGCAAAGCTATGGAAAGGATCATCATGGACCTCAGAAATAAAGAAATAAAAAATAAAGATATTGGGGACCTGCAGACACTGGACCCTACCCAGTGTGGCTTTCTTAAGGGCAGATCCTGCCTCTTAAACCTGGTTGAGTCATTTGAAACAGTCACCAAGGCCATTGATGAGGGGAAGGTGGTGTGTGCAATTCTCTTTGAAAGAAAAGGTCCTTTTGGCAACTGGAATAACACACTACATGATGTACATTCCTCTTTGTAAAGACTGATGATGTCAGCACCCTATAAGTATAGCAGGAGAAGGGAAACCACCCAGTAATTTGAATAGTGTGCTCTGCTAATGCATCTCTCTCAAGTGTCATAACATAGTTAGGTAGGGATTTGAATCCTGCAAATGCTCAGTGTGTGTGTGCTTGGGGGGGGGGGCAGGGTGTGTGCAATTCTTTGAAAGAAATGGCCCTTTTGGCAACTGGAATAACACACTACATGATGTACATTCCTCTTTGTAAAGACTGATGATGTCAGCACCCTATAAGTATAGCAGGAGAAGAAAAACCACCCAGTAATGCAAATAGCGCACTCTGCTAATGCATCTCTCTCAAGTGTCATAGCATAGTTAGGCAGGGGTTTGAATCCTACAAATGCCATGTGTGTTTTTGTCACACAGTTTGTCAATGTGTGGTGGGTGTTGCTTTTATTATTGTGTGACATATAATTATAACAGTAATTTCAATGCACACATCAGGTATGTGTGTGCCACATACAGATATGTACCTGTTACCTTCAATAGTTCCTATGTGTGAAGCCTGCCTCATGTGAATACAGTTGTTACCTGTGCCAGCATGTCCTGCAGATTCCCAGACTGTACGCCATACATGTATGTTGTTGACAATGCAGGCTACTGCAGTGATCCGTGTCCTAGGCCAACTGGATGACACACACTCATGAAAGCTATGATATATTAGTGTGGGTGATGGTTCATGTCTGGAGTATATGTCACACATGTTATAACACAGCAAAGTCTGCGAGTAATGGACGTCCAGTGTAGGTGTATGGCAACTGTTGCTGATATGCGTAAAGACACCTTCTTGCTTAGGCGATACACCAAGGGACTGCACAATACCTTTGGAAATGTGAATATCACAGGATACACAAGAAAACACTTGTCGATATGTACACACCATTACCCATTCTACATGATGGGTGCTGCCACCTACATGGTACTACTGGAATACTATGTTAAGTACATGCTGATGACAGTTACAGTTGCATTACAGTAATAGAGCATGGCTTGGACAACAGGTATCCATCTGTATGATACCCATGTGGTGGTCATGTGTGTCATGTGCAGAATGCATTGTAGGCCACTGTATACATTTCCAGTCGTGGATTAACATATCGCTAGTGTGTTGGCATGTACGTGAGACTGCTATATGCCAAACAGCATTCTTCACAGGGATGTGTGTGGCTCAGTACGAATGGCTACTGGTATAGTGTAGTACTGCAGGGATATCACTGACACTGGGTTTCCTACATCTGTGTATCAGTTGAGGATACATCATGTGATAGGTTCATAGGTTCATACTAGGCTATCTGCCCTAGGGCAGTTATAAGCTTAGCCAGACTGTGTTTGTCTTTTGTCACCCATGTTAAATGAATTTTGATATGGCCTTTTTCCAGGTTAGCATACTCAGCCTCTGTGTAACAGTGACACAGAAGTGATACCCGGGGTAAACCTACAATCTCCCATCCACTCAGCAACATTCCTCTTGCAGAGAGTCATTAAGGGACTCTGCCTAACCTGGCCTGTGATTTTATTCCAGAGTGAAGGGAACCTCTGGGTTATGAATCTGTCCCTCCAGCATGTCCTATTTATGTAAGTGCTGAGGTGCAAGTGTCATGAGCACATAGCTCCATGGGATTTGGATTTTCTGAGGTGCAGCATGTCCATTAATTCCAGGTTGGACATGGTTCTATATGTCAGGCATCTGTTTGAGCCCTTTGATCCCCTTGGTGAGGTACTTTTGTGGACTTTCCAGTTGCTGCAGGTCAGGTGTCTGGTAAGGTACACCACAAAAGGGGCATTGTACTCAATTATGGGCCTGATGAGGGATGACTAAAGAGGCACGATGACCTCCTGTGATCTAGCTGTGAATCCCTTCATGATTAGGTGGCCTATATAAACTGTCTGTGTAACCACTACGACCATGTGGTTGTCAAATGACAGTTTGCTATCAACTCAGGTCCCCAGGTCCCTACTCATGTGTACAGTACTTAATGGCTTACCACCTATGTGTTAATTTGTGGGCACTTAGTTTTTGCCAAAGGGGATGTCTATACAGGTTTTGGCGTTTAGCTTGAGGCCATGGCTCTGGCACCAGCTGTCTGTTTCTATGAGGCCCTTTTGTGGGATGCTTCTGTTGGCTGGTGAGTTGATTATGGTGCACAGTTTGCAGTCATCTGCGAACCTGCTCAGCCACAGTCCTTCTGTGTTGGCCTGTACCTCCGAGAAATATATACCAAACAAAGAGGTCCCAGGACTGAACTCTGTGGGACGCCACTTGTAACCGGTTTGGAGTGTGACATGGCTCCAGCAATTCTGACCATGTGTGTTCTGTCCATGATCCAGTTTGCAATCCATTTAGTGACATAAGGGTTTATAGTTATGCTGGTGAGTGTCTCTATAATGCCTGAGTGGGGTATTGTATCGAAGGCTTTTGCGAGGTCCAGGTAGGCTGTTTTGAACACCTTCCCCTCATCACTGGCCTTGGTGACTATTTAAAAGACATCAACCAGGTTTAAGAGGCAGGATGTGCCCTCAACAAAGCCGAACTGGGTAGGATCCAGTGTCTGTAGGTCCCCAATAACTTTATTTATGAGGTCTGTGATGATCCTAGCTTTGCAGACCAAGCTAGTCAGGTGTACAGGGCAATAGTTTCCAGGATACGTTGAGGCACCACCTTTGTGGAGAGGGATCCCTTTTGCTGTATGCCACTCCTTGGCTACATATCCTGTAGTAAGGCTGGGACTGAACAGTAGTTTTATGTTTGTGTTTAGTTCTTCTTGGAGTTCATGTAGGATGCAGCCTGGGACACTGTCTGCTCCCATTGATGCTGTGTTTCTGCTTTGGAGAGGGCGACTGAGCATCTCAGATGTCAGGGGGGCATCACTCTGCTGGGATATATATTTGCCCTTGTGGTGGGGAGGGGGGTGAGATGTTTGTGCTGAACCTGTCAGCAATGATGTTGGCAATGTATGTGGCTTAGGTGTATTCTGTGTCATTTAGGACAACTTCTGAGCATATCTGGGTGGGAATTCCCACCCAGATTCCTAACATAAATAAAGAAAGCCTTGTGATTATCCTTAGTGTCTTGTGCAATATTTCTTTTGAAGCTGGCCTTAGACGATTTTATGAGTGCCCGTAATTTTTGTCCAAATACTGATCAGAGATGCCTTCCCTTTGTGGGATATTGGTCGATCATGTAGTAGCTTCCTCCTTCTATTGTTTTCTGTTATGTGGCTGGGGTCCACCAGAAAGGACGCCTGTCTTTGGAGGATTGGGTCTTGGTTATATTTGGAATTGCATGATCTGTGCATTCCTGGAGGTGTTCATAGAATGCGTTTATAAAGGATTCAGCAGTGTGGGCCGTATTTTCCACAGGCCCAGGGGCTTTGAAGGATTCCACCTCTGTCTCAGTTTTGAGCTGTGTGGAATTTGCTTTACACAACTTTTTCACTGTGGTTTTCTGTGCAGGGGCTGTGGTTGGTATGTGAATATACAGTGAGATTACTCTATGGTGTCATCTTACCAGTGAGGGATACACGTCTGGTCTGGAGCATAGAGTCCCCATGTTGGTGATGATCAGGTGCAGTATGTTTTCCCCTCTTGTGGTAGTGGTAACAAGTTGTTCCATAGCATTTGAGTTTATGAATTCTAGGAACCTTTGGCCTAGGGTGTTGGAGCTACAGTAATGCTCCCAGTCTATGTGTGGGTAGATGAAGTTGCCCAATATAATGTTGTTTGGAGACACCTTCATATATTCATGTGTTCTTAAGTAGGCCAAGTGGGTTTCCTGGGTTTAGGAGGGTGGTCTGTAGCAGGCTATGAACTGGAAGGCTGTTTTACCCACTGTTAGTTGCACGTGGATAGCCTGTGATGCTTCATGCTGTGCCACCAACCTGGGGGTGTGGGTATCCTTGACATTTATTGATACTCACCCTCCTTTCATAGTTAGTTCCATGTTTTGGGGCTGTAAAGCATGGCATGAGGTGTAACTTGGTAGTGCTAGGGTGCTCTTGGGAGCCTTGAACCAGGTTTCTGTCACTGCACAGATATCAACATTCTACATGCTGAGTAGAGTTTGGACTGCATGCATCTTGTGGTTTACATGTCTGGCATTGAGTATCATTACTTCCATTTTCTTATCCCCTGTGCTACCTATGTAGGTGGGTTTGTGTTTTCAGCCTTACCACCAGAATGCAAAGATGTGCAGACATTACACTGTTGGAATTAACACTGGTGTATAAAAAAATCTACAATGACAATCATACTGTTAATGCATCAGGCATGCTGGGATATACCCACAATGATATCATTACACTGTACTGTTAACAACATGATAATATTACTACAGTTCTATGTAGTCACCCTGTGCATCAGCACCATGCTATCCTGTTCCTGCATCAATGTTACAGATTGCAGGAGGTGGCACAGTTTCATCATATGCACAGGGTGTATACTTGGTATGCCAGAGTCTGCCATTCACACATCTAATCGACATGTATGTGTGTGTGTGTTAGTGAGGGACAACAGTACAACATGGGGCAATGTTGATGCAGTGTGTGTGTGTATGTGTTAGCCCTAGGTGTTAGCATTACGCATGTGTGTATGCATGCACACAGTTCCACCTCATGGCTGCCATATACGGGTGTTTGTGGACAGCCACAGACTGTACCTGCCAGGACATACAGATCACTGTCTCTGGCCACGGACACAGTACCTGTGCCTGGCAGGGGTGCTATGGACAGTATCAGGTACTAAGCCAGACTGGATACTGTCATCAGAAGCAGTTGGTTGATGACTGGACACATGTCCCTGCTGGGACTGTCCAGAGCTACGTGCACGTGGTCTTCTAGGGCGGTCTGATGACAGCACAGACCCCCAATACAAGTTCAAATGTCCGGTGTGCAGTAACCACCAACAGGCTAAAAATAAGTTAAACAGCTCACAAGGAGGTTTCAAGTACAGATGACTCCAAAATGATTTTATAATTTTATTTAACGCCACAGACTGAATACACGTTTTCGTCAACCATATGACTTCATCAGAAGAATGCATGTATAGTATTCCAAAGGTTTAAATACTAAAACAATCAATGGACAATTAACAAGTGAATAGAATGATTACTCACATTTAAAGCAACAAGTTTATATTCTAAAACTATGTATGTATAAGATTCATAAATAACTAAATAATAAAACAAAGCAACAAAGATCTAGAGCAAATAGATATTGTGCTAACCTCATAGACCAATAAAATTCAATTTTTGTAAATAAATAACTTAGAAAATTTTTTTCAAAAAGGTCATACATAAATAAGACAATATAAATATATATATAATGTAATAAACTTGATACCATAATTACAAAAATTATGTTAAAATACTTCAAATTCTTTGTGATTTAAGCTTTAGATATGGTGTTATAGATATAAAATCATTAAGACCTGGAAATCGGTTAGATTCTAAAAAAATCTGCCAGTAGGTTTCTCTATGGAATAATCTAACTTCCCAAGGTCCACCCCTAACATCTTTAAAAACAGAATCCAAAATGAAAAACAAGAAAACCGCTCCAGTACATATGGTGGTGTGCCTATAAAGTACATTGTTTGTGTTACATTTCTGTATGTCATAGTAATGTTCATACACCCATTTACGAAGTTGTCTTTCAGTCTTGCCAACATAAAATGCCTGGCAAGACTGGCACACTGACAAATAAATAACTCAGAAGGAGTAACAATTATAAATTCTAACAGAAGTAATTTTTCTATTTCTACCTTCCAGATATACATTTTCTTTATTTAAAATATATTTACATTGGGAACACCGCCCACACTTATAGGTCCCCTTTCTATGGTCTCTCAAATGAAAATGTTGTGTGTCCTGTTCCAATATTCTTTTAATGTTAAAACCCTTTCTGTAAACAGTTTTGAATGTTTTATCCTTGAGGCCACTTAAATCCGTTAGATCCTGAAAAGATTTAAATTCCCTATCAATAATGTTGATAACATTACCAACATTAGCACTGTATTCAGTGATAAAAAGTAAATGTACTACTGTCAAAAGCCGGGGTAGTTATACCTTGATTAGTCTGTACTTCTAAATGCCCTTGTCCCAAAATGGGCGTAAACCTGGTAGATCTTCCTTTGATAACTTCATCCTTAACAGAATTAATCATGGACATAGGATAGCCCCTCTCAAGGAACATAGAAGAAAGTTTGTCACACTCAATGTTAAACTGTGTATCCTGGGATGTCATACGCGACACCCTAACAAACTGTCCTTTAATAATTCCTCTCTTTTGAAACCCAGGATGGGAACTTTGAAAGTGTAAATAACTGTTTGAAAAAGTGGGCTTCCGATATACTGTAGAAGTAAACCCAGATGGACTTTTACTAAGGGTAACATCCAAATAATTGACAGATTTTTCAGATATCTGGTGTGTAAACTTTAAAAATGTAGTAGTACCATTGATGTAAGAAAGGAATAGATCAATGGTCTCAATTGAGCCGACCCAAAAAATACAAATGTCATCCAGGAACCTTGAGTAGTGAATCCAGTGGTTAACAAAGTCACTATTGTGGACGAATTTTTTCTCCCAAACTGCCATAATGATGTCTGCATATGTTGGGGCACAGTTGGCTCCCATAGATACCCCGGTGGTCTGTTGAAAATATTCGCCACCATAAAACACGTAATTGTTTTTCAATACCAATTCCAATAGCCCGATAATCATACTAACATCATTGTGGGTAATCCCTGGACAATTCCATAGGGCCTCCTCCATCCATTCTAACCCTGTTTCCGTAGGAATTACGGAAAACAGGTCTACCACGTCAATGGTCAAAAAGATTAAATTTGGCCTGTACAAATCATGAGTAACCTTGCGTAAAAATTCCCAGGAGTCCTTTAATAGATAGGATTCCTTCCCCCAGATCTGCTTGAGTTTCCAGTCTAAGAATTTTGAAATAGAATGGGTCTTGGAACCCTGTGCTGCCACTATAGGTCGAAGGGGTGGATCCTCCACACATTTGTGTACTTTAGGTACCCCAAAGATAGTGGGCACCTTAGGAGAGGGGGTTTCTAAAAAGGAATAAATGTCAAATTCGATGACCTCCTGGTCAAGTAAATCCTTTATGGTCAGATCAATTTTTTTGTATGAAAGATATATCTCATTGATAGAAGTCAAGGAGTATTTGTTGGTATCATACAGAATGTCACTCATTTTACTTTCATACAAAATCTGACTCATAAAAACAGTGCCCCCACCCTTATCAGGTTGCATAACCCTTAAAGAATAGTTGTGTGTTAAATCATGTAATAAATGGGATTCTTCATAACTTAAATTGTGATCGAAACTAACCTGAGTTAATTCCTTACAGATTTCTTTTTCAATTCTATTTTCTAAGTTGCTGAGCTGAGGGTGTAAGGGTGGATGGAAAGTACTAGACGTCTTAAGGAATAAACTGGGAGCCACTGGACTATTACCAAACAGGTGTTCAAGATTTAATTTACGAATGAACATTTTGAGGTCTAAGATAGTGTTTACTAAGTGGCTACCTCTAGTCGGGACAAATTTAAATCCCTTAGTGAACAGGTCAACAGCATTGCTGGGGCTGGTACTGGCACTATGGGAGCAGCTGCGGGTTTGTTGTCATCCGTGACGACTACCATCTGCTGATGTTGCTGGCATACGTCCACGTTGCAACCATCCTGCATTGCCCTGGCTCATGGACATGTAGTTGTGGAACAGATCTAATGTGTCCTCCCAACGTCTGTCAATGACCTCACCGACAGTACGGATGGCAGCCGCTACGTCATGCATAGTGTCATTCATAGCAGTTCAATGTGCTCTAAGCTCCCTCAGACCCTGTCTGGTGTAACGTTCCATACGTGCCTGTGCCTGCATTACAGCCCGGAACATAGCTGAGGTTGAAAGACCTCTGTGGGCACGTCTGACAGGGGCAGTACGACCATGGATGCTCCCACGAGAACCCCTGGACATCTGCCTGTGTGGTACCATGTCAGGACTCTGGCCATGGCTGCTGTGAGGGGATGCATGTGCCACTGATACCACATTACCCTGGTCAATGCCCACTGTATGCTGTCCCTCAGCTAAGGACATTGGTGACAATGGATGTATCGGCAGTATGACTGTGCGCATTGATGGGGTTGACTGCTGTGTACTGTCGATTGGCTGACCAACAACAGACCCTGTCACACCTCCCTGTGCCATTACACATGTATCATCATTATCACTATCCCCAGCAGTGCCTTCAGGTTCCCTGCTGCACGCCAACAGAGCAACATCAGAACCTGTGAGAGGAAGACAGGAAACACATTTTACAATGTGTACACAATGTTACCACAGATGCACACGGGCACATGCACACACACATGCACACATGCACATGCACACAAGCACACATGCACATGGGCACATGCACACATGCACATGGGCACATGCACACATGCTCACATGCACACGAGCACATGCACACATGCACACATGCACATGGGCACATGCATACATGCACACGCTCACATGCACACATGCACATGTGCACACATGCACACTCCACAGTACATGAGATGCAAACACACACACACCTGCAATCCAACACATACACAATACTGTTTGAGGGTATTATTACTATTATTATCATTAGTATTAATAGTATTGTTATTACACACTCACCAGCATGGACTGGCTGCCTTGCTGTTACTCCAGACAGACCTGCACAAATAAGACAGTTATTGTCAGTGGGCACAACTGTGGCATTGATACTGTGAGTATGATACAGTACAGTAGTACAACAGTTGGCTTTCACAGGTGTACTGATGATATTCAGAATATCAATCTTGCACAAGAATTTCCAGGATAACAGCTACACACAGTACACATCTCACACATGCATAAACTACCAGTGCAGACAACACTCAACTACAGATATGGCATGTTACCTGCACACTCCATGTCCACATGCTGGGTGGCTCCAGCCTCCATCATGACACATGTCTGTGAATGTTGTTGTTGTTGGCCTGAAGCCACAACACTTAGGAGGAGCTCCTCCAGTCTGGTGAGGGGGGGTGGATAGGTACCCCACCACCTGTGGCAAGCTGTTGTCTGTGGAGATCAGACGCACGCTGACGGACATTTCTAATTAAATCACTGCAGTGATGGCATACCTGCTCATATGTCCAGTTATGCATGCCTATGTCATTTACCCGATGGACAAGGTCTTGCCACAGTGCAGCCCTCTCCTGCTGGTTCTGGCTGGTCCGGGAAAAATGTATTGAAAAATCCCGCACCAGGCTCTGGTGTATCTCCTCATCCTCTGCAGCTGAATAACAAGGGGTTGCGCTGATGCACCATCACCCTGGAAGGAAAAGAAAAATATGTGAGCAAGTAATATGGCACACATAATACTCTACTGTACTGATATCACTGAACTGCCATATATAGCATCTGTCTGTCTATCAGGGGATACACATGTAAATTAACACATATCAGTGCTCAGCCAACAACTGTGTGACAGTGCCTGCCACACTCCATACAACAAACTAGTATACACCAGCACTCGGCACACTGTTTGAGGTCCAATGCACAACCTCACTCTGGGGGTATGCATCAAGCTAATGGATGGGGAATATTGTCATCCCATGCAATGCATGCAATGCACAGTTACAGTTTCAATGGTAATCCACCCTAGTCTTTGCTGCCATACCCCTACCTACACCGCAGTCATATACAGGGAACCACAGCACAACATATGGCAATGTACTATGTTTGTATCCCAATAACTGACACATCTTTCTCTGGCCTCACACTGAGGACACACACTACCATGACAGACACAAAGTCATGCTGTGCAATCACACCATTACAGACCTTGCACACAGTCAGTGGCACACTCATTCCACCTCACATAGTTGGTATTGCAATGACTACATGTGTGTGTGCATTGTGTCATAGGTAGGTACTATGCTATTGGCCCTGGGTCTACGGCAGCATAGTGTTATGCTACACTGCCCCTTGGGACACATGTAATGTGATTGTACTTGCTCCTGTCACACAGTTACACAGAGGTGACTCATACAGCATATTACCTATCTGCATAACATTCATCACGGGTATGTCTGACATCTACTAATAAGGAGCCTTGCTTGTTAATGCTGGGTGGTTTAGTCCAGGGTATGGCTTATTTGTGGATAGGAACCTGTACCTCCAGCATGTGCTCTTTACTGCGGTGACAAGGATGAGGGCCATAGGTCATTTAGGCTGGACAGGTGGTGAGGTGTTACCATGGTGGTTGGACAACTGATATGGGTGTGACATAACTCTGTATATCCAGCAGTGGTAACCTCTGTGTAGGTAATATGAAAGGCACTCTATCTGTGGTTTTGTCAGTCACTCTGCATAGGAAATGTGTTTGAGGGCATTTTCACTTTTTGTTAGGTATGTCTGTGTCCTTTTCCCTTGCTGTAGTTGTCATGGGAGGTACATACTGTGTAGGACATTGTGAGGTGTAGCGGGGTACAGTGACCTAAATTTCCCTAGCTGACACACCATTTGTGATGACACGTACCATGTACAGGGATTACAAGACTAGTGTGCCACTGTGAATATCAAAGGGGAGGCTATTGTACACTTGTTTCCCATGTTTAAACTATTCCAGGCTCCACAAAGTCTACTCTTCACTTTTTCCCTTAAAACTGTTCAAACTCTCAAAGTAATCACTCTATTCTCTTTCTAAAGCCCTGCACTTGCTCAGCTCTTATAAGGAAACACTAACTAACTAAAGCACTACACCCTCCTTGACTTCTCATAAGTATTGGACTCCCGACTGGTCCTTCCTGATCAAGTGAAAAATCAGTTCCCTTCCCTAATCTGATCAGTAAAAAAAAAAAAGCAGTTCCCTATACTAATCTGGTATGTCCAAGGGTCAGTTTCAAGGTTACTCTCCAGTCCAGCTGGTGAATCTGGGAATTTTGAGGCAATGTTACAATTGCCTTATGTATTGCCTTATTGTATTGTATTATGTATTGCTTTATGTATGTATAACTCATACTGTGTGTTTTGGCACTAAAACTTGGACCGAAGCACAAAAGGAGGGGGAGAATCTATATTCATCAAAGATACCTACACTTCCAGGTTAGTGGCACTGCATGAAGCATTGGAAACCATCCATGTGCAACTAACAGTGGTCAAAAATGCCTTTCAGTTTGTAGCCTGCTACAGAACACCCTCCCTATTACAGGAACCCCACTTGGCATTCCTGAGAACACTGGAGAATATGAAGGTCTCTCCAAACACTATGTTATTGGGTGACTTCAACTACCCAAACATTGACTGGGAAAACTACTCAAGCCCAAACACCCTCACCCAATGGTTCCTTGCATTTATGAACTCTAACACAATGGAACAACTGGTCACCACTCCCACAAGAGGGTACAACATATTGGACCTGGTCATCACCAACATGGGGACTCTATGTTCCACACCAGAGGTAAACCCCTCATTGGTAAGTCAGACCATAAACAAATTTCCCTGGACATCCATATCCCATCCCCACCCCCAGCCAAGGAAATCAATGTAAAGAATTTCTCAAAAGCCAACTTTGCACTTCTCAAGACTGAGGTGGATTCCTTCAAAGCCCCTGGGCCAGAGGATAATACAGCCCAATCCGCAGAATCCTTTACAAATGCATTCTATGAGCACCTGCAGGAATGCATGGATCATGCTATCCCAAATAAAACCAAGACTCACTCCTCCAAAAACAGGAGACCAGTCTGGTGGACCCCAGCTATAAATAGTCTATACAACAGAAGGAGGAATCTACTACATGACAGAGCAAAATCCCAAAAAGGGAAGGCATCTCTGATCAGTATTAGCAAGAAACTTTGATCACTCATAAAATCATCAAAGGACAGTTTCGAAAGAAAAATTGCCCTAGACACTAAAGATAATCCCAAGGCCTTCTTTAGTTATGTCAGAAACATGGGCGGAAACTCCCAGATATGCTCTGAATTGTTGCATAATGGTACAAAATATACCGAGCCTACAGATATAGCCAACATCCTGGCAGACAGATTCAGCACAAACCCCCCCCCCAACTGAATGTAACCTCCCTGACATCACAGATGCACAGGTGAAAGCTGCCCTCTCCAAAGCAAAAAACACAGCATGCATGGGACCGGACGGTGTCCCAGGCTGTGTCTTACACGAGCTCCAAGAACAACCGAACCCTCACATTAGGTCACTGTTCAAACTTAGCCTTACTACAGGATATGTACCCAAAGAATTGCATACAGCTACAGTGGTCCCACTCCACAAAGGTGGTGCCACAACGGACCCCGGAAACTATCGCCCCATAAGCCTGACTAGTCTGGTCTGTAAAGCTATGGAGCGTATTATCATGGAACTCATAAACAAAGACATTGGGATCCTCCAGACACAGGACCCTACCCAATTCGGCTTTGTTAAGGGCAGATCTTGCCTCTTAAACCTAGTTGATTTCTTTGAAACAGTTACCAAAGCCATAGATGAGGGCAAGGTAGTCCACACAGCCTACCTGGACCTCACAAAAGCCTTCGACACAATACCCCACTCGGGCATCATAAATAAGCTTACCAGCTTAAATATCAACCCCTATATCACAAGATGGGTTGCAAACTGGCTCAGAGATAGAACCCACATGGTCAGAATCGCAGGTGCCATGTCCAAATCCAAACCAGTTACAAGTGGCATCCCACAGGGCTCAGGTCTGGGACATCTCTTGTTCGGTATATACTTCTCTGATGTTCAGGCTAACATGAGGGGATTATGGCTGACAAAGTTCACAGATGACTGCAAACTGGGGGCTATAATCAAATCTCCAGCTGACACAAGCATTCTCCAAAAGGGTCTCACAGAGATGGATGCTTGGTGCCAGAGCCACGGCCTTAAGCTATATTCTAAAAAGTACATAGACATCCCCTTTGGGAAAAACAAGGTGCCCACAAATTACCACTTAGGTAGTAATCCATTAAGTACGGAAGAAGTAATTAGAGATTTGGGGACCGACGTAGATAGTAATCTCTCCTTTGATAATCACGTTGCCAAAGTGGTTAGAAAGACCTTTCATATAGCCCACCTTATCACGAAAGGGTTCGCATGTAGATCAAGAGAGGTCATTGTGCCCCTCTACTCGTCACTCATCAGGCCCATAATTGAATATAATGCCCCTTTTGGGTTGTACCTTACCCGACACCTGCAGCAACTGGAGAGACCCCAAAGGTACCTCACCAAGAGGATCATGGGCTACAAACAGATGTCCTATGCAGCTTCACTAAAGAAACTCCAGCTCTACTCAGTTGCTTACCGCCTACTCAGAGGCGATCTATGCCTGATGTACAAAGCCATGTCAAACCCAGAATTAATGGACATGCTCCACCTGAAAAAATCCAAGTCCCTTAGAGCTACACGCTCCAGGGACCTAAACCTCAGCACAAAAATAAATAGGACATGCTGGAGGGACAGATTCATTTCCCAGAGGCTCCCCTCACTCTGGAATAGAATCCCAATTCATGTTAGACATAGCCCCTCGCTAACCCTCTTCAAGCGAAATTTGGACGCGTGGATGGGAAATCGCAAATTCACCCCTGGGATCTCTCCTGTGTCCCTGCTAGACAGAGACACAGTAAACTAATCTTAAAAGGGTACCTTCTGTGACCTACTTTACAGAGGCACAGTAGGCTAATCTAATAGGGAGGCGGAAGCCAAATACACTCTGGCTAGGCTTATAAATGCCCTAGGGCAGATAGCCTAGTATCTACCTATGAACCTATGAACTTATGTTCTCTTCTGACACATCCAGTAGTAGGCAGGCAACCACCTATGTGGTGGTTAGTGGTTAAAGTGTTTTGGAATAGGGTATGGTACTCCAGTATCCACACTGGTGTTCAGTCCATGCCTTTGTCACCAGGCACCTGTTGCAATACATCTGCCCACATGTGCCTCTCTCAGTCTATATATATATATATATATATATATATATATATATATATATAGAGAGAGAGAGAGAGAGAGATTCATATACATACATATCTATAGACATTCATATCTGTCTGTATATGTGTATGTATCTATAGATATCTATATATGTATGTGTCTATTACATATATATGTATATACATATTCTATCTATCCATATATGTCTATCTATTTATACATACCTCTCTATCTATGTGTATATATATATATATATATATATATATATATATATATATATATATATATACATATACATACATATATATATATATATATATATATATATATATATATATATATACACACACACACACATACACACACTAACATACTTCTAAACATCCATTGCTGTACAACCTATATTGTACGTTGCACTACAACCTACATTGATATGTGCACATAGCAACCTTCAACTACATATGTATGTCCAGCCTTCACTAACAGTTGCAGTATGTTCCTTGCCCTATGCACATCTTCATATACATATAGATACAGACTGCTAACACATATGGAGGGTTCACAGTATGTAGATTATTAGATTATGCAGCTTACATTACCTTGGTTTCTGACAGCTTTTTTGGATGGCTTGCTGCTGGCTGGCTTGCTGCTGGATGGCTGCTGGCTGGCTTGCTGCTGGCTGGCTGGCTGGCTTGCTGCTGGCTGGCTAGCTTGCTGCTGGCTGGCTTGCTGCTGGCTGGCTGGCTTGCTGCTGACTGGCTGGCTTGCTGCTGTCTTGATGGCTTTTTTTTTTTGGTCTCTCTCTCTCTCTCTCTGTCTGTCTCTCTCTCTCCCTCCAGTTGCTGCAATGATATTATTGCATGTGTGGACTGGGAGTACAGGCTGCTTTTGTAGGTATCTGCACATGTGCATGTGATGGCCTCTGCACCAATTGTTGGCCAGAATTTACTAATTGCATGCAGCCTGCTGTGTGGTAATTGCAGTTCTCACTGTGATTTCAGGACAGTGCTATAAAATGTTAGGTTAGGTAGGCGTAGGTCTTTCAGTTTTTCAAGGTGGGGACCATGCTGGTTTGCTGTGGACACTGTTGTGTGTGTCAAAAGGTTGGTATGTCTGTCATATCTAAGGCTGTGTTGTAGCCACTGAAATGCAGGTTGTACTGAAACCTGACTGTTGCTTCTTCCAGTTCATTCTTCTCAGTGTGTATGTTAACTCACACCTAATAATGCTAATACTGTTTACATGGGAGTATGTACTTTCCTGTGGGACTTGTGGATTAACTGGTATACAACAGTAGCTCTTGCAATTTCTTGCTATGGCTTCACTATTTAGCCTTTACATTCACACTTTGAAGGCCTGCTATTTGTCTTTACTGGAATGTGTTGCTATGGCTGTCCTATTTTCCATTTACATTCACTCCTTGTAATGCATGATATATTTCTTTCAGCAGCAATTTCTTATATGTTTGGTGTGGTTTAGTGGCACTGCATGCAATCTGGTGAGGCCAAGGTGTGGGGTTTGACACTTACAAGGGTATCTTATTTTGCTGCTGAGCAGTAGTGGGGCCTTGTACTTTGTCCTAACAGTTATGAATATCAGGCACATGCAGTGCTTGTAAACTGCTATACTGTCCTTAGTTTATTAGATGGCTATATCCTTTGATATTTCTGGGTTGTACTCCTACATGAGGGTGTGCTTGTGGAAGCAATTCTACAGCTATTCGCAGAGTGTGTAACAGCAGACAGGCTGATATGCCTGTGTGTTTCTGACACTTGCAGGCCTCAGATACTCTCAGGTATATATTTGAGCAGCCTCAGGGAAAGGTACATATCAGTGGGATACACCCGTTATATATTTCAGATATTCTGCAGTTGTGACTGTGGGGTATTTTGAGCATATGTATTAGTGCACCATTTCTGACATGCAAGTAGTGTCTACTTTAACTTATTGACAGTTACCATTGCATGGGATTCCCCACCTTTCTGCCTACTGTTAGTACATTTCACAGGGAGTCAGTGGGGCACAATTAACATTTGTTTGCAAATCAGGGACATCCCTGTAAATCAGTCACAGTTGGGAGGTCTGGCCTCTTACCTATTCAAATATGGCAGTGTTTATCCTGCTCTGATACTGTGTGGGGTTTGCAAGGTGCTACTGTAACATTATTACCTACTAGCATGGCTGTTTCTCTTATCACACTAATGTAATGCAATTCCACAAGAATTGCCAGTAAAGATACAAGAAACAAGCTTTGTGTAATAGCCTTCCTATATTCCCTTTACATTCAGTCCTTCTATTTCATGATATATTGCTTTCAGCACAGAGTTCTTGTATATCAGTCATGGCTTAGTGGTAAGTCATGCAGACTAGTGTTTCCAAGGTCCTGGGTTCGAGACTGACAGGGGAATTTTATTTTTCTGCTGAGCAGACTACAGGCCTTGTCATTCAGAGTGACTAAGGCACTTTTAAGCAGTTGTAAGCGGGTTTGCGCTGGTTTGCGCGGTGCTCATGCATGCGCACTGTGGTTTAGCTACGCTCACACTCGCTTAGCTAAGCGCACACAAGCACACACCCGCTGACTACTGCTTAAAAGTGCTTACTCTCGCTAACACCTGCGCTAATTTCTTTTAAAGAAAAGAAAATGGGGAGATAGGAAAGTGGTGAAAAAGGGGGCACAAAGAGGGTAGGACAGTAGGAAAACAAGCTCGGGATTTGCAGGAAGGATGTAGGAAAGGCCCATAGCTGCCCATTTCTTTATCAGCAACAGCTGTGCATATGTGTGTAATTTGGTGTGAAATTTGAAACCTTCCACACTTGAAAGAGGGGTGAGGACAACAAAATATGTCGTACAGCCAATTGTAATCACCAGTTGACATGTCCAGCAGACATGTCTGCAAAATGGGCAGCTATGTATGGGGCATAATTTTTTTGTGGGAACAGAGTGCCCTTTTTTTATTTTTTTTTTTCAGGTGAGAGTGGAATGTGAGGTACAGGAAGTAGGTATATTTGAGGAGGTAGGTTGTATAATGTATTTTGCTTTGGTAGTGACATGTACTTTCAGAAGATTGGCGTAGCTATGGGGACTCCTTGTGCCAATAGCTACGCCAATCTAGCCCTATCTGAATGGAAGAGCACCTCTTTCCTGACTAGTCCAACTTTTCAACCACACCTGAAATGGTATACCCGATTTGTGAATGACGTTTTTCTCCTGTGGACAGGCACACTAGATGAGTTAAATATTTTTATTGAGTTTCTGAATACCACAACATCATTTCTTCAATTCACTAGTAAAGTGTCTTTAGAAGAAATAGACTTCTTGGATGTTAAACTTAAGAAAAGTGACATCTTAGGCATTCAGACTAGCATATATAGGAAACTGACTAGGAGAAATGCATTGCTGCATAGAAGCAGCATGCACCCTAAATTTGTCAGTAAAAATGTAGTAAGAGGACAAACTCTCAGAACTATGAGACTGCATAACGATGATGTCCAACTTCAGTCAGCACTCGATGATTTGGGGAGTGAATTTAAAGATAGAGGTTATTCACATAAAATGTTTTGTACACAGGTATCTGAATTAATGGCAGAGAGGTCCTCCAGAGGTAAACCTTTGTTTATGGATAGAACAGATTCTAATACAGGGCATGATCCTAGTGAACAAAATAAACTTAGATTTCCATTCACATATACTGGGGATATTGGAGCATTCTGTGATGTATTTAAATGGAACTGGAATATTTTAAAGACTATAGGTGAACTAGATGGATTACTGGATGATACACCAAGGGTTTGCTTTTAAGAATAAGAAAAATCTTAAGAGCCAACTATGTTACTTGGATAGACAGAATACTATAATAAGATGTCACAAAGGAAAGGTACTTATATATGCAGGGATTACACAGCATGTCAATATGTGCACTCCTGCTTTAAATAAACTCATATGTCTCCAAACTTTGAGATAGTGGCTACACATTACGCTGATTGCAAAACTAAGAATCTAATATATTTTGCTTTTTGCACAGCATGCAATGCATACCATGTAGGCAAGATGAATTGTATGCTTAAGGAGGGCATTCAAGAGCATTACAGGGATATTAACAATCATAAAACTACCAGTGCTCTATATAAGCACATAGAACAAGAAGGTAGTTCACATATTTTCAAATTTTTTTGTTTTCGTTATTTTATTAGAAGGGAAGAGAGATGGTGACATTAAGAATCACACCGAAACCTTAGAACAAAAGTGGATTCTTAAATTAAATGCATATACACCACCTGGTGTTAATGAAATGGTTTCTTTGAAGCCATTTCTTAAAGCTAGAAGTTTAAAACACTAATGAGACACGTATATATATATATATATATATATATATATATATATATATATATATATATATATATATACATATATTTTATTTTATTTTATTTAGTTCTATATATATATTTTTTTGTATATACTTTGCATGTTTATTAACCAGATCGGTCGAGGCCCGGGTTAACAACGACCACCACTAGTACTGTTAGCCAACAGGGTGCTGGCGGAAATTGGGCTACTGTTGGCTGAAGAAGAAGAGGAGGGGGAAGGCATGCCCAAAGGTAGGAAGAGAGGAGGAAGGTTAGGAGTTTAGTACTGAGGGTAGGAACTTTGAATGTTGGCAGTATGACTGGTATACGGAGAGAGATAGCTGATATGATGGAGAGAAGGAAGGTTGATATATTGTGCGTGCAAGAGACCAGATGGAAGGGAAGTAAGGCCAAGTGTATAGGAGGTGGGTTCAAATTGTTCTATCATGGTGTGGATGGCAGAAGAAATGGGGTAGGGGTTACCCTAATGGAACAGTATGCCAAGAGTGTTTTGGAGGTGAAGAGAGTGTCTGATAGAGTGATGTTTATGAAGCTTGAAATTGATGGTGTAATGATGAATGTTGTTAGTGCATATGCTCCACAAGTTGGGTGTGCGATGGATGAGAAAGAAAAATTTTGGAGTGAGTTGGATGAAGTGGTGGTGAGTGTACCCAAGGGTGAGAGACTAGTGATTGGAGCGGATTTCAATGGGCATGTTGGTGAAGTGAACAGAGGGGATGAGGAAGTTATGGGTAGGTAAGGTGTTAAGGAGAGGAATGCAGAAGGTCAGATGATTGTGGATTTTGTGAAAAGGATGGACATGGCTATGGTGAATACGTATTTTAAGAAGAGGGAGGAGCATGGGGTGACGTACAAGAGTGGAGGAAGATGCACACAGGTGGATTATATCCTATGTAGGAGGGCCAGTCTGAAGGAGATTGGAGACTGTAAAGTGGTGACTGGGGAAAGTGTAGATAATCAGCATAGAATGGTGGTCTGCAGGATGATGTTGGTGATCAAGAAGCGGAGGAGGAGTGTGAAAGCAGTGCCAAGGATTAAATGGTGGAAGTTAAAAAAGTGTGATTGTGAGATGGAGTTCAGGGAAGAGTTAAGACAGGCACTGGGAGGCAATGAAGAGTTACCGAATAGCTGGGTAACTACAGCAGAGCTAGTAAGGGAGACTGCTAGGAAGGTGCTTGGTGTGACATCTGGACAGAGGAAGGAGGACAAGAAGACCTGGTGGTGGAATGAGGAAGTACAGGAGAGTATACAGAGGAAGAGGCTGGCGTAGAAGAAGTGGGATTGTCAAAGAGATGAGGAAAGTAGACATGAGTATAAGGAGATGAGGCACATGGCAAAGAGAGAGGTGGAGAAGGCTAAGGATAAGGCATATAGAGAGTTGTATGAGAGATTGGACACTAAAGAGGGAGAAAAGGACCTGTACTGATTGGCTAGACAGAGGGACAGAGCTGGGAAAGATGTGTAGCAGGTAAGGGTGATAAAGGACAGTGAGGGGAAACTTACTCACAAGTGAGGAGAGTGTGTTGAGTAGATGGAAAGAGTATTTTGAAGGGCTGATGAATGAAGAGAATGAGAGACAGAGAAGGTTGGATGATGTGGGGATAGTGAATCAGGAAGTGAAGCAGATTAGCAAGGAGGAAGTAAGGACAGCTATGAAGAGGATGAAGAATGGAAAGGCTGTTGGCCCAGATGACATACCAGTGGAAGCATGAAGGTGCATAGGAGAAATGGCAGTGGAATTTTTAACCAGATTGTTTAATGAAATTTTGGAAAGTCAGAGGATGCCTGAGGAGTAGAGAAAAAATGTTTTGGTACCTGTCTTTAAGAATAAGGGTGATGTGCAGAGCTGCAGTAACTACAGAGGGATAAAATTGATCAGTCACAGCTTGAAATTATGGGAAAGAGTAGTGGAAGCTAGGTTAAGAAGGGAGGTGATGATTAGTGATCAGCAGTATGGTTTCATGCCAGGAAAGAGCACTACAGATGCAATATTTGCTCTGAGAGTGTTGTTGGAGAAATACAGAGAAGGTCAGAAGGAGTTGCATTGTGTCTTTGTGGACTTAGAGAAAGCATATCACAGGGTGCCTAGAGAGGAGTTGTGGTATTGTATGAGGAAGTCGGGAGTGGCAGAGAAGTATGTAAGAGTGGTACAGGATATGTACAAGGGTAGTGTGACATTGATGAGGACTGCAGTGGGAGTGACAGATACGTTTAAGGTGGAGGTGGGATTACATCAAGGATCAGCTCTAAGCCCTTTCTTATTTGCAGTGGTGATGGACAGGTTGACAGATGAGATTAGACAGGAGGCCTCGTGGACTATGATGATTGCAGATGACATTGTGATATGTAGTGAGAGTAGGGACCAGGTTGAGGAGACCCTGGAGATGTGGAGATATGCTTTATAGAGGAGAGGAATGAAGGTCAGCAGGGCTAAAACAGAATATATGTGTGTAAATGAGAGGGAGGGTAGAGGAATGGTGAGGATGCAGGGAGTAGAGTTGGTAAAGGTGGATTAGTTTAAGTACTTGGGATCAACAGTTCAGAGTGATGGTGAGTGTGGAAGAGAGGTGAAGAAGAGAGTACAGGCAGGGTGGAATGGGTGGAGAAGAGTGTCAGGAGTGATTTGTGACAGACGGGTACCAATAAGAGTGAAAGGGAAGGTCTACAAGAGGGTAGTGAGACCAGCTATGTTATATGGGTTGGAGATGGTAGCATTTTCGAAAAGGCAGGAGTCAGAGCTGGATGTGACAGAGTTAAAGATGTTAAGATTTGCACTGGGTGTGACTAGGATGGACAGGATTTGGAATCAGTATATTAGAGGGTCAGCACAGGTTGGACAGTTTGGAGACAAAGCAAGAGAGGCGAGATTGCATTGGTTTGGACATGTGCTGAGGAGGGATGCTGGGTATATTGGGAAAAGGATTCTAAGGATGGAGCTGCCAGATAAGAGGAATAGAGGAAGGCGTAAGATGAGGTTTATGGATGTGGTGAGAGAGGACATGCAGGCGGTTGGTGTGAAAGAGCATGATGCAGAGGACAGGAAGAAATGGAAACAGATGATCCACTGTGGTGACCCCTAATGGGAACAGCCAAAAGAAGATGATGATTTACATGTTTATTAAGGCAGCTATCAGTCATTCAGTATGTTTTACATACTGTCACTCAGTATGCACAATATGCAGCTATTTTATATATTTTATATACATGTATATGTATATATATATATATATATATATATATATATATATATATATATATATATAATTTCTACTATGTCTTTTTACTATACACTGTTTTTAGGCACTGTGGTTTCTTAGTGACTTGATTCAATTTACAAGGCATTAATTGCTTTATGCATTTAAGCTGAGAAACTGTTTGTTTGGATGTAGTCTGATGAAACGACCACAGAGGTCATGAAAGCGCTTACCTTGAGCTCTTCAATAAAGATTTTTTGCATTTTTCATTGAAGCATTATTGTGTTTATCCTGAACAGTCATGGTGGCTTGGCTCTGCTCTTCTGTTGCTGTATTTTTGCCTGCTCTGAGCCCTTCCTTTGCAGTTGTTGGTATACTTTTTCTTTTTTAATAATGCTGGATATGTGCTGTTGCCCTGGCTAATGATTCCTACAGAGAACCCACATAGCATTGCCAAATTCCAGTGCAAAAGAGCACATGCAGAATTTTATGCTATCAGTGAGTGTGTGTCCTGTCAGTGCAAAGCCTACTTCTACAGCCTCAGTTGACCTAAGGTGAATTGCAGTTTAAAACTGCCTGCATGATGTTTCTAGTATGTGCCATGCTATGTAATGTGAACTTGCAGAAACAGGCAGGCCAGTCCCATAGTACGGTATAGTTGAGCTGCACACGCAAACACACATGACAGGCATGAAAGGTGCTGTGTCATCATCTGCTGACATTAGTGAGGTGGAACAGGAGTAAGTAGCAGCTGTAAAACACCCCCAGAGACAGTGACAGGTTCAATATATGGCAGCACAGATGAAGCAGTAACATCTAGTCTAGAACTAAGGACCCTGATGAGGATACACAGTTACAGTTCAGCATCACACTGAAGAAACATAATACATGCAGTGTTAATTTCAGGCTATGCTGGTTAGTACATGGCCAGGCCACACTGCACATCAAACATCTCCACATATACAACACAGGACGGAGGGATGGTATGCTACTTTGACCTAAATGCCACTGCCAGTCTGGGCAGTTATAGTGCAACTGAAAATCCTCTGCATAGACATGGATTTGGAGGCAGTGTGGCTGCCATAGCCCTCATAAGAGAAATCTTTACAGAGTCTCTGAACATTATGTCCTCATGGAGCTGCTGGTTGGGCTGGGTGAATTCTCACAAATGCAATACAATGCAGCAATCATCTCTGTGTTGGAGTGGGTAGCAACAGTCTGTGCCTGGATATTAATGGCATCTGCTGTTTGATCTGAAGTGTTACTCACTCGTTAGGGATCATTTGTGACATGTCACAGCATCAAGCACCACTGCAAGGCTGTGTTATGATGGATATGCATTCATCAGATGCAATGCACTCACCTGCTACTGCAACCATAATGGGAGCATCAGTGGTACTCAGAGTCATGGGAATCCCCTTGCTTACTGGGGATAAGGAGCATTCAGACTGTACAGCCTCAAGTTCATCTGTGGATAAAGCTACACCTTTACCCTGTACTGTAGGTGATGTCCACCCAAGATGGAGATAGACAGTGTCACTGTGTCATCTGATGTCATCATTAGCTTCTGTACTTGTGTTAACATCAACCTCTCGTCCTGCTCCAGCCTCTAGAGGTATCACTGCTGCAGCAGTAGTCTGTCCTATGAATGCACACCAAATGCTACGCCAGACTGAACATAAGAACCTGGGCTACAAGTGTTGCCATTGTGACATACTCAGTAACAGTGTCTGTGGAAGATGTATCAAACAGTCCCAACATACCACTGCTGCCATCCTTATGTTGCTGAATACTTAATGTCCATGCAGTTATATGTGCAGTTCTGCTGTAAAAGAATCTGTTGTAAGTGTTAATAACTGAATGTGTAATCCACTGAGATGTGTAGGGGAGTGGTTTGGTGCATCCTGATGACAATGGCCACTTCTTCAAGGATGTTCCCTGTACCATTCTCCACCAGCAGGGAATTCAAATGCTTGTTCTACTCTGTTTGCTTTTACCTTGTGGCTCTTTATATGAGTGAACTTTCAGTTGCCACAAAATGTGATTTTGCATTATCGTGGGATACAAAGTTAGTGACATGCTTAAAACATTGTTGAAGAGCATGACTTTCCCCATTTCAGCAATTATTTGAAATGATAAAAGAAAATAAAAAAAAAAAACACTGAAGTGTGTAAGAAACAAGCTGTGAAGTACTTTAGCATACCAAAAACCTTTTAATACACGCTTTCGTCAAAAGACTTCATCTGAATATACGTTAAAAATACCATTAAATGCACATTTAAACATCACAATTATCCAATCAGTGTAAAAACTCACTTAACTAAACAATTAATACAATCATTTGATAAAATGCTAAAATTTAACTCTTTTATGAATGGCAAGTCTGTGATCATTAAGAAAACACTTAATGTTGACTGACTAATTTAATCCAGGTAGCTGGTCAGCACCTAAGTTAATTTGCAATTCTGTTTCTTTTTGTTCATTATAACTTTTATTGTTGCCTCCTCTCTTATCCATAGGAACTTGTTCTAGGACTGTAAATAATTTTTTTTATATCTTTCACAACTCATCATATGCCTATAAAGAACATTATCACTGTCCTTAAATTTGATGTCATAAATATGTTCTTTTATTCTCTTACCCAAGTTCCTAGTGGTCAAACCTATATAATAACATCAACATCCTGAACATAAGGTAATATACACAACACCTTTTGAAAGGCAACTAAATCTCCCTGTTACTTTAACTGTATAATGCAGGTGCTCTAAAAATATGTAAGGTCCTTAATATATAAATCTGCATGCAGTACTAGAATTGCACTTAAAAGTAACTAAACTTTTATTTTTATAAGATGAAAAAATGCTTGTACTTTCATTCTGTAATAAATGTTTTAAACTAAATTCCTTTAATATATAAAAGAAGGAAAACTCCTGACAATATTTACCAACTCCCTACCACCTTCAACAATTTTCCAGTTATTGTAAATAATATTCCTGATAACAAAACTATCAGTAGACATATCTATAACACAATGAGGTATGAAATTAGAAATTTCTATAAATCTTTCTACTGCATTTTCTGCCTTCGTAAACCCTTTTATTAAGATGGTACCAAACCGGTCCCATTGTTTGGAGTGAACTTACATAGCAGTTATTTCTAATTCTTTGATATGGATCCTTTTCTGAAAACCTGGTTATGTAAAGACTTGCAGCAACCCTTGTTTGCAAGAGGCACCATCTGCAGATCACGAGTGTTTGCAATTGGATGTCATTTACAGCAGGGCTGAAATTGTCCAGCTTGTGCCAGCCACTTCATCCTCAAAACATGCAAACATCTGTGATCCCAAAAGACAGAGGTATAGACTGTATACTGCTGGGAGTGGTAGGATGAAGTGACAGTCACAGGGGTAACCCAGATATACCATACTATAGTGAAAAGGATAGCTATGAGGGTAGGACATATTCTAGTTAGAGGGTGAATGTGGGAAAAACACACACAGTAGTTGTACCTGATAGACATTAGTACGCATGCACTCCCTGAAGGACCCTGCCTCTTTGTTAAGACCTACAGGTATGACCAGCAGAAGGCTATCCCTGGTGTACCTGGTGCCAGGAATACAGACACATTGGAGATACTGGTAACACAGTAATATAGCACTACAGTTGGAAGGATATACCTGTATAGGCATAAATATAGTATACCCGATATAATAAGCACCCATATACTGCCCACAAGAATTCCCCTCTCCATGAGTACTGACAAGCATATGAAGGCACAGACTGTCCAGACATTATGGGCTACCTTGTTGACAGTACAATCATTGTACATATAACACATGCAGGTACATAATTCGGAATTAATGTGAAAGGAAGCTCATCTTTAGGAAGGTAGACAAAGACAGCTTACTATACACTTGCTGATTCATGTGTATCTACTCAGAACTAATTAAAAGTTCAGAAGGCACTGCTATTTTCCTAAATTTGCTGCTAAGGTACATGAGAGTGAGCATACAAAATGGTGGCATGTCCTGCAATTCCCAACTTTGTACCTGTTTGTGTAGCACACATGTTTAAGAAGATCTGTACTTTGAACACCTGTGAGTTGCCTTATTTTGCTGCCATATATCTGTGACAAGAAATACAGCTAGGGGCTTAGGCAGAAATCTAATGTACTGGGGTTGTGTATACAAGAAGTACAGTGAGGGGCTTAGGCAGAAATCTGATGTACTGGGGCTGTGTGTTCATGCAGAGACTGACACTTCTATACATGCTACACATGTGAGCAGTGACAAACTGAGGGGCTTGTAATCAAAGCTGTAGCTAGGTCATCTTGTGGCGTGGGCAGTTCCCCAGATTGGCACCTCCTGCACCCAAAATTAAGGACTAAAAATACTCCAGAGTTGAGTACCAAAGGACAAAGGGACTATATTAGAACATCGATGTTTCAGAACATCGAATGTTCTAATATCTAATCCTATTCAGCAAATGTTGAAAATAGCAAAGCTGCAGAAAACTGAATTTTTTCCCAGGGAAAGAATTTGATTGTCCGTTTCTGTCACTTCACTATTTTCAGCGCTGTGGTGGAACTTTATGGGTCGGGTTCAGGTAAGTGTGTGACTGCGTGGATGTGAGGGTTAGGGCGGGTTAGGTGAGTTAGGGTTAGGGCGCTGGTCAGGTAAGTGTGCGATTGTGTGGACATGAGGGTTAGGGTGGGGTAGGTGAGTTAGAGTTAGGGCACGGGTGAGGTGAGTGTGCGATAGTGACGGCCCTTAGAGTAAGAGTTTGGGTTAAGGTAAGTGGATAGTTAGTGGTGTATGTACAGTTTAGTGTAGGGTTAGATGTAAGATTTTAGGTGTATGTTTGTGGATTGCTGTTTGTTTGGTGTGCTTGTGTTGTGTGTATGTGTTTCGGAGCAGCAAATTTTTTCCCCTAGGAAAAAATTTGCTGTTGTGAATGTTCGATGTTGTCAGCGTTTGCTGAATTGGGTTCGATATTAGAACATTTGAAGTTCTGACACTTCGATGTTCTAATATAGACCCAAGGACAAAAACAAAGTCATCTCAAAAAGTTTTCCAAAAGCTAAAACTAAACTCTGTTCTGAATTGTAACTGAAGCAAGCTTTATTCTACAGTCATTAATATGCCAAGTTTCATAGAAGATGCCTGCAGCCTACTAAGTGAATGATGATACTACACTCACACTCAACAGCAACTGCTGATTATGCCCCTATCAGCTTATGGTGGGGCCACCCACCCCCTTCAAAGCACCCTAATTATGACTTTGACAATAATTATCCAATTAACTATATTGTATGCATGACTCACTGGCAAACATTTTACTCCTTGTGAACATCCCCTGTTTTCCTAGTCATTTGTACAGCAGTGGCTTCCTGTGTTGTTGCACAGCAGTGAGTACCTGTCTAGTTGATGAAGAAGCACAACATCATGCCATATCTCCTTCATAAACAGTTCAGGGAGTGATTTCTGGGTCCATATGGTGTCCTTTTCTGAAAGTTTGATGCCTGGTATGACCTGGCTGAGGCGATGCCACAACCATGGACATTACCAGTTCAGGAGAGCAGTGCAGGCATCATTATGATGATCTTTGAGGATGCTGCCCTGATGACCTTATTTGTGAGTAGTAGATGTTAGGAACTATATTTGAATGGTATTCTAAGTGAATATCATTGTAGGCGTGTGTGTGTGTGTGTGTGTGTGTGTGTGTGTGTGTGTGTGTGTGTGTGTGTGTGTGTGTGTGTGTGTATATGTATGTATGTGTATGTGTTCCTAGCAGGTCTTTGTCTCAGACAGCATAGATGGTAGGAAAAGCTAGTGGCCTGGCAGGGGTAGATGTAATGACAAATGTTGACCAGTGTTATGTATATTTAGTCCATTGGTAGGATAGGTTTAGGTTTACTTAAGGCAAACTTCCAATTGCACCTCCTCCCTGCAGGTACAGATAATAGATATGTTTAGCAGGTAGTTCAAACACAGTCTGCCTTTGTTAAGGCTACCTGGGTAAAGTGATGAAGCTGGAAATGCCTTGCTGGGAAGGCTTTTCAAAATTTCTCTGTCATATTGCCTGAGGTAGTCCAGCAGCAGGTTGAACAGATATGGAGGTAGAAGTTGAAACAGCAGTGGGTAAGCACATGGCAGACTGGAGCACATCCTGGAGGCAATTTCAGATTCAGTCCCTTGGCTGACCCTGGCCTTCTGGCTGCCAAAGGAGAGTGCGGCCCATGTTACTGGTTGCCCTGATGCATCAGCTGGTGATGGATCTCAGTATTGCTCTGCTTTTCTGGGGTAACAGTCTTTTTGGTGCTGCTCTTACCTCATCCTGTATCCATCTCTGTGTACCGGTCAAGCCTCATACCCTGTTTATTGTTCCGCCTGCTGATCACAGTTTGTCTGCCCTCTGTTTGTCTCTGTCCATCTCACATCTCCCCATCATTGTCTGTGCACATCTGACCTTGCTTCTCTGAGCAATTCTCTTTTTTCCCTGCACACTAACCTAACAACTTTTCCTCCCCTTCATTTCCTACGAACCCTCACTTCCTTTTTCTTTACATAAAAGACAGGGGGCATATCTCCCAAAAACGGATGCCCTGCCTCCTCTAACCTGCACAGATCTGTAGGTTGTCCTACTGTGTGTTCAGCTAGTTGCTTTCTTCCTTTTTCTCTTACTTTCCTATATACCTCTCTCTCTATAAATATATATATATATATATATATATATATATATATATATTTATATGGGTCTACTTTAAAATGTCGACTTACTGGAATGTTGACTTGCAAATCAGCGAGATGAGAACGTTGAAAGTTCACAGTGTGAGACTCCCAGAACATCGCAATTTAACTCCAGGAAAGTAACCACTGGGCCACAAATCACTGCAATATGAATGGAAGCAAAGTAAAACCACCAAAGTGGGTTTTTTTCCTCCATGCACCTCCATGTAGGGGGATGCTCACCCGTACCCCCCCCCCTAACTAAATATACCAACTCTGAGAGAGTACAACTACAACTACAGTGAGAACAGGGCAAAGGTCACCATTGTGGCCAGTACTTACTTTCCCAGAGTTAAACTGCAACTTTCCGGGAGTTCAGCATTGTGAACTTTCAACGTTCTCATCTCGCTGATTTGTAAGTCAACATTCTGGTAAGTCGATGTTTTAAAGGGAGCCATATATATATATATATATATATATATATATATATATATATATATATATATATATATGGTTTACCAGCAGAAGGTCGAACCTGACCCCATCGAATGATGGGATCATCGACCTACATCCACAAAACCGATAATGTCAAATTCTGACATTGTCGAAACATGACTTGCCGTAAACCTCGGAACGGGCTTTAACATGGGTCAAGATGGGGGCGAGATTCGTACCTCAACAATGTCAGGTTTGACTTTGTCACCATTCGGCCTCCAGACTTCGACTGAAGTGGGTTCGACTGAACCCACTTCGACCTTCTGATTGTCACCCTATATCTATATCTATATGTGTGTGTGTGTGTGTATGTGTATATATATATATATATATATATATATATATATATATATATATATATCTATAAAAAATATATTTGCACTTCAAAGAACTGCATTTGTAATGACTGTATAGCTATATAGCCTTATACACATCTTTGCTCCGAAAAGCAAATGGTCGCATTAACACATACAGCATAACTCATATAAGTGTCTATAATAGAACATCGAAGTTTCACAACTTTGAATGTTCTAATATTGACCCCCATTCAGTGAATGCTGAAAATAATAGCAAAGCTGCAGAACATCGCAGCTGTTCCTGTGGCTTCGCTATGTTCAGCACTGTGGTGGAAAGTTACGGGTCGGGATCAGGTAAGTGTGCAATTGTGTGGACTTGAGGGTTAGGGTATGGGGTAGGTGAGTTAGGGTTAGGGCATGGGTCAGGTAAATGTGCAGTTGTGTGGATGTGAGGCTTAGGGTGGGGTAGTTGAGTTAGGGTTAGAGCGCGGGTGAGGTGAGTGTGCGATAGTGAACGACCTTAGGGTTAGGGTTTGGGTTAAGGTAAGTGGATAGCTAGTGGTGTGTGTACAGTTTAGTGTTGGGTTAGATGTAGGATTTTAGGTGTATGTGTGTGGATTGCTGTTTGTTTGGTGTGCTTGTGTTGTGTGTATGTGTGTCGGAACAGCAAATTTTTTCCCTGGGAAAAAATTTGCCGTTCTGCATATTCGATATTGTCAGTGTTCGTGGAATAGGGGTCAATATTAGAACAGTCGACGTTTTAAAAAGTCGATGTTCTAATATAGACCCAAATGTATTGTGTTTTATTCTGAGATGCAGCAGTCTGTGGAATAACATTTGCAGTTCTTATGAAAACTGGACAGTGTGTGAGCACTGCATGGATTAGATCTCTTGATTTTTTGTATGTTTCACTGCACACATTAGGTCTGCTTCCATATTTCCTGTGCTGCTCACCTATAGAGCACAGCTACTTGCACAAAACAGCTGCCTTTATCTTTGGTCAGGAGTACAGTATATCTCTATGAATCCCAGACATAATGTTGTTGTTCTTTCGGTTTTTCCCGGTTAGGGGTCGCCACAGCGGAACTCCGGTCCGCTAATGATTGGCAGTAGATTTTTACATGCCGACTTGCCGGGCCTGACGCACAACCTTCAATGAAGGCGCACCCATTCATGCATGTCACCACACAGAAGACGCTCTGAGAATCGAACGGGGCAATGTCTTACTGTGAGGTGACAACACTACCGCAGCACCACCACCGCAGTGTGAAAGAATGTTGTTGTTGTGTCTTTTGGCTTTTCCCCGTTATTGGTCGCCACAGCGGAACTCCAGTCCGCTAATGATTGGCAGTTGATTTTTACGTGCCGAGTTGCCAGCCTTGATGCACAATCTTCAACGAAGGTATGCCCATTCACGCATGTCTCCATGCAGAAGACGCTCTAGCTGAGAAGCGAACCGGACAGCGCCTTACTGTGAGGTGACAACGCTATCACAGCACCACCACCACGATGAATCCCAGACATAATGCTTATTAAAATTCTTCTGCAAGTCCAAAAATATAAGCTTTGCTAAAAACGAAGCAAAAGTGGCTCATTTCAAAGATCAAGACTAACAGTAATAAAAATAAAGTACTACCACAGTTTTTATTTTTTTCAAAAGCAATAATAGATGAAGGGATGGGCATAATACAGATTTGGTCAAGTCACACGGGATTGTAAGGTATAAAGCCTGAAGTATTAATGCCTTATATGCCCTGGGAGTGCTGTAAACTTGAGAATATATTTGAGAATTGTGCTGTATTTACAATATGCGCTTCTGAATACTTTATGTGTATTAATGTTTAATTAACTCATTTAGGTAAGAGGAACATGCATTTTCTTCTCCGTGGATCTGAAATAAAATAATATTTTGGGGGAAGCTGATTCAGGCATTTGAAGTTACAAAAAATAATTTTATTTGAATTTCAGTCATGATGTTTCAGGAGTTAGGTTAATATCCAAATGGATGAATTTTATAAGTTTTATGTCAGAATAGTTGTTGTTGTTGTGTCTTTCGGCTTTTCCCGGTTAGGGATCGCCACAGCGGAACTCCGGTCTGCTAATGATTGGCAGTGGATTTTTACGGTGCCAAGTTGCCAGCCTGACGCCCAACCTTCAAAGAAGGTACATTCATTCATGCACACACCTACCTGCATGTCTTTCAAACATCACTCGACCGCGGGGAGGACATGCAGACTCCACACAGAAGGTGCTCCAGTCGAGAATCGAATGGGAGAACCTCTTGCTGTGAGGCAACAATGCTAACCGCTGCACCACCGCAGCCTCCTATAAATTTCCCATCAATAAAAGGACAAAAGGACATATTAGGTCTTCTTAGTGTCTAAATCTGAGCAGTACAGTGACATAATCTGGTATCTCCATGTAGTGAAGCTCCAAGGGAAACTGAAAAGGTTTGACAAAGGATAGTGGCATTTCAAATTTTGTATTATGAAATGTTTTAGCAAGCATCTCAGATAACTTTTAACCTGGAAGCTTCAGTCCCAGAATAAAATAGTATGTATACAAACTGTAAACTTTCAGCTATCCATAATTTATAACCCATTACCTTTTAATAGGTTGTTTTAAGGAATTGGTTTGAATCTCTAACTATGTTTTGATCTATGAACAACTTGTAATTTGCACGATCTATGAAAAACATTCCCCAATTCATAAGATTTTTTGTACATGTGGGTTCCTGCTAATTTAATGAAACACCATTTACTAAGTGCTAGTTGCCAGGTTAATTGTCTATTCATTTATATAATTTACTTTATTTTTAGTAGTGAAATAAAGTAAGACACTCTTTGGCAATTCATTTCAGAGGGTAAAGGCCGTGAGTGAGCAATGAGCTTCTTCCTGTAGACATGGGACTGATTCCTTCATTTTGCTCTGAGCAAATCAAAGAAATGGTGCTTCAGAATACCCTCAAAAAGAGTCACTTATTGTTTGTGGACTTTCACAGATAAAGTAATGAATCATACAGATGTTCTTGATACCTAGTCACAATTTTCTTTATTCTGTGAATGTAAACTGTGAAAGAATTGCTGTTCAAGTATTTATACTCTATCAGTTATATTCTGTTAGCTAATCTTGTTCAATTGTTACGGTTTTTGGAGATTTAGTGTGTTTTGCACACTAATAATAGGTGCTTTAGATTTTTTACTTGAAAAGTATTTGGGCTACACAAAAAATTGATTATATTTTTATGACTTAATAATGTGTATGTTTTTTCAAAAACCTGTAATGGGCTTTTTAAATTGCAGAGAGGGCACACTAATCACTAGGTTCTTTGTTAACTTGACATGTGACTTATTACTTGTATTTAAAAGGTTGTGTGCACAATAGCAGCTTTTTTTTTAATTTGGATGAAAGTGTTCATTATTCTGGAATAAAATAATCTTGGTTTCACTTCTGCCTCCTTTGGGATTCTTGGTTAGGTTAGTTTATTTTTTGTTACTTAGTTTTGGAATGTAAGGGGATGTGCTAGGTGAAACTGAAATGAACAGCTACCAGTTTCAACAAGAAATAAAAGTTTCCATTGGTAACTTTACACTGTTGCTTAACCAATTATTACAACAAGTAACTGCTGTTTCTCAGGCACAGAAGAATGATTGGCAAGGCACTTTTCTAAATGTCTGCCTTTCTCTGCTTTATCACAAAGTACAAATCTTTCTTTCATCACCTCATCTCAAAGAAATAATGTTGCCTTAACTTCAGGGGAGAACATGCCAATGTATGGCAACATGGCAAATGAAGTGAATGAAGCAGGCACTAACAGATTTGCAGGTCCAGAGGATCCTACAATGCCATTCACATTTTCGGTCAGTGACTAGTTAAAGGATGAAAGTGAATGGAGAACCAGAACACAGGAATGGAGAGAGGAATGAGGGACTTGCTAAAACTATTTCAGGACTTGGTTTTGAAATACAAAAAGCTTCGAGAACTATTTAAAATAATGTGTGAAGAGGAATTCCAAAAGGACTGGTGCTGGAAGTATCCTGATGGATTTATAAAGGACTCTCCTTTACACTGTGAGTTGATTTCTTTATTTAACTGTCATAGTTGTGAGTTGCTTACTGTGTTAATTATTGACAAGGAGAGAAAACTTTGTGTATTAAGTAATGACATTGCACGACTGGATGAGACCATTCAGTCAGATTTGTTATTTGAATCTAAAATTGATTTTTACAAAAAAAATTTTTGTCACTGTTGATAAGATTATCAGTGAGTTTAAAAAAATAAGAAGGAAAGAAAGTTAAACAGAGACAAGACAGAATATGAGAAGGGTCAGGCCAACCCCTTCCCCCATTTATAAAGGGTCAGGTAGTAAGTAATGGTACAAACAATACCAGCAATGTTAATTCTGATACCTACCTGGATGAAATATGTGACAAGAATATAGTTGAAAATGTAGCTGACTCTTTAGAATACCCCCCCTTAGAGGAGGTCCAAGAGGTTATTGAACAAAAGCAGGAGAAATTACACAACAATAACTGCAAGCTTGGCTGGACAGAGGGAGGGGGGGGGGTGGAAAGGGAAGAGAAGATTTTAAAATTTGATTACAATTCCAAGGGTGAATTTAAAATCTTTTAACTATAGTGATGCCCCAGTTACTATTGAATGGCCTGACCTACTGTAGAAAGGTTTGACCTTTGTCCCAAGAGGGGCTGATGTGGAGGCATTGTTACAACTGAAACTTTTTTGTAGGAAACATTGACTTGTGAGTTTTGTTTAGGGGGACCATTCCTGACACACTTTCAGGCATGAGAAGACTCCGCACCTATATTCCACCTGTACACCCTATGGTTTTTATTTTTGAAAAACTGTGTGAAAGTGACTTCAGAGGTATATAAAGGACCCATTCTAATGTTTTAAAATGGGACTAATTACTGAGTATCATTAGTACTGGCAAAAATATAAGGGTGAAGAAGCCTGACAAGGGAGGGTGGATAGTTGTATTGAATTCAAATGATTACATTAGCAAAATGTTCTGTTTACTGTACACTGATACTTGTACAGACATTTCAAGGAACAAGTTAAATATAAGTCATAGTTATATAAATTTGATGCTAGAGGACATGTTGTTGAATCAAGAGATTTCTCTTGATGGATATAAGTGTTTGAAAATCCCCTGCTCTAAGATAGCCACTATATTCAGTATCCCAAAATTTCATAAGGATTTAAACACCCCCCCCCCTACATCTCATTATAGATGCAAAGGTGTCTATCATGCTCCCTCTGGCTAAGCATATTGACCAGAGTATCAAGGGAATACTGGATAAATTTAACTATTTATATAAGGACTCCTGGGATTTTTTCATAGCCTAGTACCAACCTATGAACCTATCAGCCCTAGGGCCTATACAAGCCTAGCCATAACAATTCCCTGGCTATTTCTTCCCACATTATTTACTTTCCTGGACCCCTGTCTAGCAGGGTGACTGACGTGATCCCTGGGGTGAATTTCCTTTCTCCCATCCAATTGTCAAGGTTCCTCTTGAAGAAGTCCAAAGAGGCACTCTGCTTGACATGTATGGGCAATCTATTCCAGAGTCTGGGGAGTCTCTGGGTCAGGAACCTATCCCTCCAGCATGTTTTGTTTATTGTGATGACAAGGTTTAGATCCCTGGAGCGTGTAGCTCTGAGGGATTGGGATTTCTTTAAGTGTAGCATGTCCAACAGCTCTGGGTTTGACATGGCCTTGTATGTTAAGCATAGATCGCCTCTGAGTAGACGATATGCGACAGAGTATAGCTGGAGTTTTTTAAGGCGGTCAGTGTAGGGCATCTGCTTTAGGCCTGTGATTCTTTAGTGAGGTATTTCTGAGGCCTTTCCAGTTGTTGCAGATGTCTTGAGAGGTACATACCAAATGGGGCGTTGTATTCTATAATGGGTCTAATGAGGGATGAGTACAGTGGGACAATGACCTCCTTCTTTCTGGATGAAAAGCCCTTTGTGATGAGGTGTGCCACATAGAAGGATTTCCTGACTGTTGTGGTGATGTGGTTATCGAAGGTGAGACCACTGTCCACCTGTGTCCCTAAGTCTCTTATCACACTTTCTGTGTTTAGTGTACTGCCACCTATATGGTAATTCATGGATACATGTTTTTTCCCAAAGGGGATAACAATACATTTCTTGGCATTGAGCTTGAGCCCATGGCTCTGGCACCAAGCATCTGTTTCTGTAAGGCCCTTTTGTAGAGTATCCACATCATTTGGGGATTCAATAATGGCTCCCAGTTTGCAGTCATCTGCAAACTTTGTTAGCCAGAGTCCCTTAGTGTTGACCTGTACTTCAGAGAAGTAGATGCCAAACAAGAGCGGCCCCAGGACTGAACCCTGAGGTACTCCACTTGCCACTTGTCTGGAGCTGGATTTGGAGTCAGCTACTTTTACAGTGTGGGTTCTATCAGTAAGCCATTTAGCAACCCATTGGGTGACATAGGGATTAATGCCCAACTTAGTAAGTTTATCTATGATTCCAGAGTGGGGGATGGTGTCAAAGGCCTTGGCAAGGTCTAGATAGGCTGTGTGGACCACCTTACCCTTGTCCATGGCTCTGGAGACTGATTCGAAGAAGTCAATCAGGTTTAGGAGACAAGATCGGCCCTTCACATACCCAAACTGGGTGGGGTCCAGTGTTTGAAGGTTGCCAATGTCTTTGTTTATAAGTTCCATGATAATACGCTCCATGGCCTTGCAGATAAGGCTTGTCAGACTGATGGGACGGTAGTTTCCGGAATCCAAGGTGGATCCCCCCTTGTGGATTGGGATAACTGTAGCTCTGCACCACTCAGTGGGCACGAAACCTGAGGTGAGGCTATGATTAAACATGACACTTAGGTGAGGTGCCAGTTCATATTGTAGTTCATGTAGTACACAGCCCGGGATGTCATCTGGTCCCATGGATGCTGTATTCTTGGCTTTAGAGAGTGCGTTTTGTACCTGTGTGGCCGTTATTACTGGAATTTGGCAATCTTCCGGTATTAAGATGGGCCATTTAGGGGGTGAGAGGGGGGTGAAGTTGGCACTGAATCGATCTGCCAGGATATTGGCAATATCCTTTGGGTCAGTATATTTAATGCCATTCTGTTTTAGCTCAGAGCAGATCTGAGCATTGCCATTTAGATTCTTGACATAGTTATATAATGCTTTGTGGTTGTCTTTGGAATCTTTGGCAATTTTATTTTCGTAACTAGCTTTGGAGGATTTTATGAGGCATCTCAGTTTCTTACTGAGGCTAGTAAGGGAGTTTTTTGCATCCTGGGATTTTCCTCTTTTCTGCAAAAGTTTCTTCCTTTTGTTGTAAAATTTGTTTATGGCAGGGGACCACCAGATTGGCTTCCTTTTTTCGGATGAGAGCATTTTGGTTCTATTTGGGATGGCACGATTCATGCATGAGTGGATGTGCTCATACAGTGCCTTAGTGTAGGATTCAGCAGTTGAACTTTCAGTTCCGGTCTGCATGAGTGTTATGAAGTTTGTCACTTCTGACTTGAGTAGCATGAAGTTGGCTTTGGAGAAGTTTTTTTATGGTGGTTTCTTTACTGGGGGGTGGGGGTGGGATGTGGATGTTAAGGGTGATTAGCTTATGGTCAGACCTGACTAACGAGGGGGTGACCATAGGTATGGAGCATTGATTTCCCATGTTGGTAATGACCAGGTCTAGGATATTGGAGCCCCTGGTGGGACTATGGATTAGTTGATCCAGGGCATTGGAATTTATGAATTCCAAGAACCGTTGCGCAAAGGTGTTGGGACATGAGTAGTTTTCCCAGTTAATGGCAGGGTAGTTAAAATCACCCAGTATTAGGGTGTTTGGTTCTATCTTAATATTTTCCAGTATGTTTAGAAAGGTGTAGTGAGAATCTTGGGGTATGGTGGGGGATCTGTAGCTAGCTATAATTTGGATTGCAGTCTTACCCAGTGTTAGTTGCACTTGGAGAATTTCAGACACATTGTGTTGGCCAACTAGCCTGGTGGTGTGAATATCCTTGGTGAATATTGACACTCCTCCACCTTTAGTGTTTCGGTCCTGGTTTGGTGGCCAAAAAGTGTGGTAAGAGTTGTAGCCTGGTATTGCAGGGGTGCCCTCTGGAGCCTTGAACCAGGTCTCCGTTACTGCACAGATATCGATGTTCTCCATTTTTAGGAGTGCCTCGAGAGAGTGCATTTTGAGGTTTAGACTTCTAGCATTGAGTAGCATTACCTTCAGATTTTTATCAAAAATAACTATTGGGATTTACTATGACCTTTGGTTTGTTACTATTGATGTCTGTAACATGTATTCAGTTATTCCCCATCAAGAAAGACTGGAATTGGTTTTTGAGTTCCTTCAGAAAACTCAGATTTAACTTCAGCTAAGTTGTCTATACCTGCGTCCTTCATGACAGTGGTCTTGGAAAATAATTTTCTAATTTTTGAAAATCAGTCATTCAAACAGATCCAAGGAGTGGCAATGAGGACAATATCTGCCCATATTTTTGCCAGTATTCTTGCCCAATTGGTAAAACTTCATACACTCTGTTCTAAATTCAAAGATTCTTGTGTTTTATAAAGTAGGTACCTGGACAATATTATTTTTTGGAGAGAGAACCTAATTTAATTTTTTCAGTATCTAAATTCAACTACCATTTTTTTAAGGTTTAAAATGGAGGTTCAACAACAAAAAGTAAATTATTTAGATGTGAGTATTTATAAGAACACAGTACTGCACAGGTTTGAATCAACTTTGTATAGAAAACCAACATACTCAAATTCCCTCCTTCATTATGAGAGCTGCCACCCTATATGCCAAAAGAAATCACTTATGAAGGGACAATATGTTAGGGTGGCAAGAATGGTCACAGATGACCAAGTATATTAAAAAAAATGTGTAAAACTTCAAGGTATGTGACCAGGAATATTTGAATATTGTAGGTGACAAGCCTTGTAATGTTAATTATTAGAACTTACGCCCTGCCCTGTTTTCTAAATGGGTGTGATAAATGTGGAGACTGTTCTTCATGTAAATTTATAGCAGAAGAGGAGAGATTCAAGATACCAAGACTGGGTTGCATTAGGTTAAAGATATTTTTGTTATTCAAAGGGAGTGTTCTACATGACAGAGTGACAATTAAGTGAGTTATTACATAGGGAAAACTAAGAGAGCATTTAAGAATAGGATTTACCAGCACCCATATGACATACATAGGATGAAAAAAAATGCACTTGGTAAACATGTAAAAGCACACCCTAGGCATTATTTTAATTATTGTGTTATTCATCATGTTGACCTAGGTTCCAGAGAGGGTCCAAGTGATGACTATGTGGAGTACAAAGAACTTAACTGGCAGATTAGATGCAATTCCACAGAACCACCAGGTCTAAATGAGGATGTTTCTCTAGTTGACTTCTTGAGGCTGAAGTCTGCCCATTTGTAATTAATTTGATCAAGGTTAACCTTTATATACAGGGACTTGAACAATTATTTATAAATAACATTATATAACGTGTGCTGTTTTATGTCAGATATATTTCTCTGTCATTATGGTTATGTTTTTCATTTTTCCTCATTGTTACGTTGATTCATAATGTGCCTACATATATTTACACACCTTTGTGAATTTTTTGTATATTGACATGATTGTTCTGTTTAGAACCCCAGGTTGTGGGGGGGTTTAATCAAGATTTTATAAAGTTAGAAAAAATAAACTGTAAAGGGATTGCTGTTCAAGTATGTATACTCTGTTGGTTATATTCTGTTAGCTAATCTTGTTCAGTTATTAAGGTTTTTATTTTCTTTATTTGACATTAAAATTATTTACCAGGTTAGTCTGACTGGGCAGCTACCCTTTTTCAGCAGAGGCCCAAGGAGAAAAGCTCTGAAAAGTACAAGTAACAAAAGTAATCACATGACAGAGTTATAACTAAAATTACAATAATTGCAATATGTATGAGGTGTATGTTGAAACAACATGCTATAAGATGGTCATTAAATTGAAAACCTAATATAGTGCAAAGTTTCATACAATAGTAAGCAGAATGCAGAAAATATAGAAGACAAAGTAACAAATATATAAACAGGAGATAAGCCCAGGACAAGAGCCAGTTTCCAAGACTACAGCTGTGGAAGCTGTAGGAACTACTGAGTGTTAGTAGACTTTATTAGAAGCACAGGAAGAGAGAGGTGGAGGAAAAGGTTGCTGCAATAGCATTATAGGAGGAGAGGTGGATTAAGCTGGGTCATAGCATAAGTATGTCCATGATATTTAAGGATGGTGCAGTGGTGCAGTGGTAGCATTGTTGCCTCACAATTGGAGTGCCTTCTGTGTGGAGTCTACATGTACTCTTTGCGTTCATGTGGGTTTTCTCTGGGTATTCTAGTTTCCTCCCACGTTACAAAGACATGTTTGGAATGTTTCTCCCAAGGCCTCCCTGAAAATTGGCTTTGTTCCAAGTCGGACTTTCCCGGTAAACAAATGTTAGATAAATAAATATATATCCATAGTTTCCTTTAGTGTTTTGAAAGAGTTGGGGTTACAAATCTGTCTAACACTTGATGGTAATTTATTCCAAGCATTTGAGAAGCTGTAGAGGAGTTTACCAATGTTTTTGTTGGGTGCATAGACTTGCAGAATATGCTGTTGGGAGCTACAGAGGGCGAGGGTGGAAGTATAGGGCTGGATGAGGGTAGAGCGAGAGGGACAAGAGAAGAGTTCATGCAAGATAGAATGAGCTATGAGAAGCTGGAGTAGGATTAGATGATGAAATTCCAGCCACTGCAGGTTTTTCAATGCTAGGCAGTGGTGAGAGTGGTAGGGTTGATTAGAGGCAAATCTTGCAATTTTATTATAGGGGAGTTCTAGTTTTGGCAGAAGATTGGATATTAGTGAGAATAGGGGTGGCATAAAGAAGGGTGGGGAGTATGAATGCTTCTGCAAGAGAGCCTAGAGACATCTGTGAGGAATTTTTTTATGCCTGTATAGCAGGCCTAACCTTTGATGAGCGTTTTTGATGCACTCTTGAATATGGAGATCGAACTTTAGTTGATCATCAATAATAACTCCTAGCAATTTGGTGTGAGGTTCAACAGAGATCATGGCATTGTTATGGGAGCATACAGTAAATGTAGCTTTATGAATGGAGAGATTTAGGGAGGAATAGGAGAAGTTTTGTTTTCTTAGGGTTATGTAGCAATTGGATGGAGGTTAGCCATTTTTCAACTGAGAGCAGAGACTCTTGTGTGATGGTGGGAAAGTGGGTGATATTATCGGAGGAGGAGATGATGGTGGAATCATCAGCATATTGTATGATGGTTGTGAGTGGACAGGAAGGGGGTAGGTCATTAGTAAAGATATTAAATAAAAGTGGTCCAAGCATGGAGCCTTGGGGTACCTCAGTTTGTACTGGTAAGAAGGGAGAAAATTTAGATTGCCATTTAACTGACTGGAATCTGTTGTAGAGAGCTGGAAAGCCAAGAAAGTGCAGAGTTGGAGAGATTAAGGGTAGCTAGTTTGGATAGAAACAATCAGTGGGAAAGTGTCAAAGACTTTGGAGAGGTCTAGAAAAAAATGAGATTAACTTGTTATGAGAATTTACACTAGAATTAGTGAAGATATCAAAGTAGTAGCTATGCTGTGATTTGGGTGGGTGGAAACTATGCTGTGTAGGGATAAGCAGATTTTCTAGGAGGAGGTGATCAAGGAGCTGTTTGTGGATGTAATTTTTGAGAATTTTTGACAGGGGTGATAAAATGGCAATGGGCCTGAAATGTAAGGGGTCAGTTGAGTTGCCACGTTTATGTTAACAGTATGACACAGGATTTCTTCCAAATTTCAGGTACAGTGTTTTCTTTTATCTATTGATTAAGATGGAGATGGGTAGGCAATAGAACTGGCAGCAAGTTTTAGGAATTGAGGACGTAGGTTATCAGCTGATGGAGAGCATGTTTTAAGTTTGCTAAAAAGTGACGATATAAGTTGTGGGGATGGGTTTATGCAAGAAGGGGGTTGGGTGGGTTGATGAAGGAGGAGTGGGGTAGGTAAAAGTGTCACTTCTGGTTAAATTACGAATAGTCAGTGAAGAAGGAATTTAAGAAAGGCAGCAGTATCAGAGTTGTTAGCCCCTCATCACCAAATCCCTGCCCTATCAGGATGTAGTAGTTTACTTACTGATTGCCAGAATTTTTGGGAGTTGGGTTAAAGATTATGTAGAGGTTTTGTGAAACAGTTTTTCTTGTCAAGGGTGACCTTTTTTTAGTTAACTTGCAAAGATGTGTATAGGACTGAAGATCAGTGGAAGTATTAGATTGTTTCCATTTTTTCATGCGCTACCTTTCTTATGCGAAAGTGTATGAGTGGCTTGTTTTAGCCAGGGGGCATATTGGGTTTTGATTCTTATTTTCCTAATTGGGGCCAGGGAGTTGTGTGTCTAGAAAGATGCTGTTAAATGCCAGGACAGCTTCCTCCAGGGGGAGGTCATAGAGGAATGACCAGTAAATTGTAGAGAGTGAGTGGTTAAAAACATCTGGATTAAAGTTTGAGAGCTTATGGCAGTCTTTGTATTACTGGAATTTGTGTGGTAGGGGTGAGTGTCGAACTATGAAGTTGGGATGGTGGTCAATTAGGGTGTCAGGTAGGGTGGAAGGGTTGTGGTAGGAGTTAGGGTTGGTGAGAAGGACCCAATCCAGCATGGAGCCAGAGTTGGTGTGTTTTAGACAAGCTGGGGCTGATATTAGCTGGGAGAAGCCAAAGAGATTAATGGAGGTGTTAGGGGAATCAGTATCAAGGGCATTCCAATCGATGTTAACGTCACCCAAGATTGTTTCATATGAGACAGTCCAAGATATCAGCAGATGATTTTTAGAGGCGTAGTATGTTTTGCACACTAACAGGTGCTTTAGAGCTTTTACTTAAAAGTATTTGGGCTACACAAACAATTGATTGTATTTTTGACTTAACAATGTGTATGGCTTTTTCTAAAAACTGTATAGGGCTCGTTAAATTGCAAAAAGGGCACACTAATCAACTAGCTTCTTTATTAACTTGACACATGACTTGTTACTTGTCTTTAAAGAATTGTGTGCACAATGGCAGTGTTTTCCTGATGAAGTCCATGTAATTCGGATGAAAGTGCTCATATGGAATAAAAGAATCTTGGTTTAACTTCTGCTGCCTTCTTTTGGATTCTTGGTTGGATTATTATTTTTTGTTACTTATTCTGTGAATGTGCATTGAGGGCAGAACAAAAAAATATATAAAAATAAATTAAATAAATATATATATAAAATATAGTTGTGGTTCCAGTGATACAATTACATAATCTAATTTTCATACTGCTCTGAAAATCTTTTTTCATCATTTGGCTGCCAAAATTCTATCTGAACAAGTTATTCAATGCAAGTAGCTTATTACACTTATAATGGAAATATTGTCATAAAAACCAGCAGGAACAGACTTGACTTTGCAATAGTTTACTGACTACTGTATGCATGAAACATAACTATCATGATATGCCTTTGACTGATGAGGTAGCATTTTCATTGGAGGCTTACTGGCAAGGTGGTCATAGTGAAAGGGGAAAGGACTAGCTGTACTTGGCTTAATGTGAGCTTCATCATGAATGGGACTGAGGACACAGCCTGGCATGTAAGGTGTGCCAGATTTTATCCTCAGTATGTTTGTTGCTCCAGCATAAGTAAATTAACCAGATAACATATGAACTACCATCATTAAGTAGTCCTATAAGAATGGTGCTCATGTTAAAAAAAAAATCGCAGTTGGTGTACCTTTTATTGTGACAATCTGATTAAAAAGGTTTCTGGTATTAAGAAAGATGAAAACAAGATTCAAATGTAAGCCAGCTTCCTGATGTACTGGGATAATTGATGGACTATACCACAGTTGACCTGTGTTCGGATAGCTGTTGTAGAACCTTTAGCAGCTGACCAAGGTGGATGAGAAGATCTGACTGCTGCTGGCTTGTCCATCTTGGGGGAGGGGGGGGGGCGCAGCTGTGGCTCACCACAAAGGTGACACCTAGTGAGACTACTAGGTATTACCCAGTGGAGGTTGAGCATGACAAACCCATGTTGTACCAGTGCATCTCACATCAGCAGATCAGAGGAATACAATGAGTGGAAGAGTACTCCCCTAGACAAACAGCAATAGTGGAACTAGGAGGAGCCACTGAAAGGGGAGAGGGTGCTTTCAGGGGGGAAACTGTAGGTTGCTTCTACCCAGGACCAGAAAGATGGCCCAATTTGTACTGTTTGACAATTTCTGGAAAGCAGAAAACCAGAGGAATTCCCAAGCTGGAAAGATGGTCAGTAGCTTTCTTGCCTAGGACAGGAATGTCCTGTTTCTGCACTTTTAGAATGAATAGTCTAATTGGGTACAGGTAGTGGAATAAATGAGCAAGGTCCTAGTGGTGGGCAAAAAAAAAAATTCTATATGACACTGGTACACTTGAATAGATATATGTGTATCTGAATGAAATAAGAAAAGAATGAACACTTTCATCGACACGTAAAACCCGAAAGCATAAAACGGCGAAGTAATGGAACAGCGGGAAAAACATCACTGGGCCGTTCTCTGGACTTTGCCGTTTCCTCCACTGTGGTGCAATCTTGGAGTTGGTATATTCAAGTATGTCTTTGACCCTATATTCAAGTAGGGGGGTTGGGGGTGAAGCCCTCCAGTTTAATTTGTCTGTACATTTTTTGGAGCAGCGACCCCCCCCCCAGGAAAAAAATCGCTGTTCCGTAACTTCACTGTATTCTGCTTTTGGGTTTTACGTGTCAATGTAAGAGCGTTCGCTCTTGTTTTGTTTTTAATATAGACCTATATATATATATATGTATATGTATATATATATATATATATATATATATATATATATATATATATAAATAATGCATATTATTTGTCATGACCTATGAAATTTCTCTCAATTTCATGCAGAGTTCATGTTCCCTCATCTCACTTTTGGCCCTCTGTTGCTAATCATCTTGAAATCTGATATGTGTACTACAGTATGAAACTAATGGATTTTGTGCTCATTAATTTCAGTATATACAGGTTGTCACCTGACCACTTTTTCTGATAAATATGTCCCTTTACATTATTTGCAGACCCTCTCCCTCCCTGTCTCTTTCTCTCACGCCCTCCATTTAGCAATAATACCATTTTTGTTTTAAATGGATTCTGCTGATGAGTTGTTCATCATTATTTAGCAAATACCCTTACTGAACCTGTGCCTGTGGTGTACTGCTTCATTCATTTATTAGTTTTGACAGGTTTATTTTTCTAACCTATCCCTCAGAGCATCCACCCTTATGGTCATAAATCATACAGGCTTTGGACTCATTGTTTTTGGCAAAATGCTATTTATTCCCTTGCAGAATGTTTTCAAAACTGGGTAGGTTTGATTGCTATCAGTTTAATCATCTTTCATTACAGTGACCTTGAAGAGGTGAGATTGGAGAACCAAAATGCATTATAACTCTGTGATACAACACATTATAACATACATGCACCAAACACTTCTGACTAGTGTAACAGACAGAAACAGCCTTTGAGTTAAGAAACTTCAGTAAGCTAATGATACAAAACCGGCAGAGTGAATGTGGATAGCCAATCTGTTTCACTGCTGTTGTTCCCAAATGCTATTTACAGCATAGGTTCAAAAAATAATCCGTTATATCTGCTCAGGAAGTGTACAGCAAACCATTGGGATTGGATGGTTCATTATCTCACTGTAATTTAGTAAACAGAAACAGCCACAAGTGACTGCACGTCTTCACCTGCAGACAGCTGCAGGGGGAATGCAATGGCTGAGCTGTGAAGCGAGTTGTGATCGCTTCATTCAGCAAATGATGCTTTCTATTAATAAAGCGTCACTTATCATAAGGCAAGTCACTAATCATACATTTGAATACTGGAGAATGACTGCAGTATGCACAGCTTACAAAATAAATGATACCCTTAGAATCCACTTCCACCTCCATTTCACTACTTTGGCAGACAGCTTGTGGATAAAGCAAAATTAACATTCAGAAAGAGTCAAGATGCTAAGTTCAAAGTAAATTTACTTCCTAACTGTGTGTAGAAAAATATATTCACGTGGCTTTACTTGACAGCTCAATGAGATGGAAACTCACACCATGCATTCCACCTTTCAGCCTTGTATTCTAATTCTAGTTTGATAACGAAAGATACTAGAGCTGTCTGCTAGGAATATGGAATTTTATTTCATTTAACTGTTGATGGGTAGATTATTGTATTGGATGTTTCACATAATAAATAGCTTAGCAGCTCTAAGTGAAGTAGAAGACAAGGCATCCATACCTCCTTTTAATGTTAATATCAAAGTTCTTGCACATTCAATGACTGAATTCGAATGGAAATAAAAGTATGTCTGCTACCTGCAAAACCCACATTAGTTACATCACATTACATTTGCTTTGTGGCAGAAGGAGACTAAGCCTTTCTAGTCTGCCCTTTTAAGTGCCTTAACATTCTACATCCCCTCCATCACTACAGTCCTCTTATTTGTTTTCACCTCTCCCATGCCATCTAAAATACCTCTGTGCATTTCCTGTCTGATACCCATTCTGATTGCCCATTACATGGGTACACTACCTTCTCTGTGAAAAATTATTTTTTGACAATGCAGGGTCTGTTAGTCACTATATTCTGTTAACCTGTGTCCCCACATCCACCTTCAGTTCAGAATGACTTTCACATCTCTGACATGGTCTTTTGCAGCCCTGTCTTGTTGGTCTCAACTGAAAGTTAACCACTGGCTGCATTTTCTGCTGCACAGTTCCATGGATATTTCTGGTAACCTCCCCATGAAGTCCTTCCAGAAGCCTGAAGTTTTTATTCATGCACTATGGTCTGAGCAAGGCCATACTCAGTGAGACCATTACCTCTTTGCTTGTAGAATCTGTCCCCTTATAGATACACCTCAGCATTCTATTTATGATGGCATTGCCCTATTGCTCTGCTCCCAATGCCCTAGTCCTGCTGTGATCAGCACTGACTGCTACTTTTCTTGTTCTTTTGTCATCAGTTTATTCTTCCAAGCTGGTATATCACACCATGGCTGCTATGGCCCAGTTAAAGTACTTGATATGTTTTTCCAGTGAATCTCAACTTCCTGCTTTTTATGCACTTATTCAGCCTTTCAAATCCTTCACTAGACTCCCCCCCCCCCCCATTCTTCACCATTGTGTCATCAGCAAAGAGGTAGAACATTGTGTTCTCAGACATGTCTGAGATAAATATACTGGAGTACTGGGTCCAGGACAGATCCTCATGATTCTGCACTACACATTTCCCTAATTTCTGAATTTCTCTTTCTCACTGCAATCTTCTGTGTTCTTTGACTTATCCATGTAGCTTTCCAGTTCCTTGATTTTGTTCCTGCCAGTTCTTCTCTCAACCATCTTAGTGGAACCGAGTTAAAGGCCTTAATGAAGTTCAGATGGGCAATGTCTTGGCATCCCCTGTCAAGTTTGATTGAAATCCATTTATAAAGCTAGCTCACATTTGAAAGACTGCTATTTTTGGCCGAGGACCTATGTTGGTTGTTGCCTTTGAGATTGTCCTGTAGAGATACTAACGGCCTTTCCATCTGGATTCCTTATGATTTTCACTGCCTGTAGATACTTTTTTTTTTTTTTTTTTTTTTTTTTTTTTTACTGCTTATCTGTATGAGGGTATCACATCTGCATTCCTCCAGTCATCTGGCAGTTTTGCTCTTGTAAGTTATCTACAAAAGGCCTCCATTAAGGGGTCAACACAATAGCCATGATTCTGTGATTTCAGGGAGGCAGCCCATCTGGTGCTTGCCCTTTATCCTCCTACAGTCTGCAGATTCCGTCTGAAATTCTTCCTCATTTTGTCCACTTTTCTCACCACACTGCCCACCTCCCTTTATTTGTCAGTGTGAAGACTAAAGTATTCATTCAGCATCTTTGATTTTTCAAGTCTTACGGTCTCCTTTTAATCTTTCTGATTAGCTAGTTTTATCACTTTCTTCCTTCTTTTCACTATATTTCCAATCCCGTTTCTCATCTCAAGCCCTTCTGCTAACTCACTTCCAACATAAATCTTCATCCCCTTTTGCTACGCACCATATACTGTGCCTCTTCCACCTGCCCACCCCTTCTTTCCACCTTTTGTAAGTCCTGTCTTTTTTCTTTATTTGCTTGCCTCATATTTGTTTGTAGCAATATTGGCAGTCTCTCTTTGCCTTTTGTGCCTCTTCTTCCCACCCTTATCCTTGCCCATTGAGATGCATACTCCTTTTCCCATAACTCACTAAATTCACTTGATTTAATGCTAATCTTCTGACTCATCCTTGACCATCTTCTCCAGCATAACGTAATCCACATTTCTAAACTCATGCCACTTTAACAATTTATTTATACCGTTCCCCTACTGTAAACTCTGTGGCATGCTCACTGTTAGCTAACCGTGCCTTAATCTGGATGCCCATGACACCCAATACATTGGTGAGCACTATGTCCAGAATTCTGTATTTTCTACAACAGTCATCTTCCAGTTGGCTGAATTCCTCATTATCCAAGCACTCAATCACCACTTCATAAGTTTCTTAGAGTTTAGACATTACTGGTCTGCACATGGAAAATTAAAATCCTCCTATCTTGAGTAGGGTGGGCAACGTATTATATCAGACCACCAGATCACTCCCCTTCCCTCTACCTTAACTACAACAGTACATAACCTACCATCTAACCTTGGTTGTTCCCTTACCCCAGTACTAATTTGGTGTTCTTTCTCACTGATTTTACATCCTATGCCCTCTTTCATGTAGTTTACTTCTCCATCCCATCCTCCTTCATGAAAAGGTTATATCCAAGTACCTTGATGTTCCACCCTATCTTGCCACTGACCCATGCTTCTGTAATGCCAGTAGTATCTACTATCTCATCATACCTCACTGCTTTCAGCTCCTCCAACTTCCTACCCAGACTACTTGCTTTGCAGAGTAGGACAATGCAGCCATGGTCTTATTGCTCTTCTGCAGTGTTCTCCATGTCTTTTTAGCTTCTGTCTACCACCTAAACACCTACTACATTTCTCTTATCACCATTTCTTTTACCTTCCACCTTCGTTTAAAGGTGTGATCATCATGTTTTACCTTTTCAGCCCAGCACAAAGCATAACTTTCCCTTCTGAGCTAAGATAGAGCTTCTCCCTTGCACAGAGTTGGTGTCTCCTTGGAAGCATCTGATAAGGAAACATAAATAAAAATGTCTACTTAGACCAGTGCTGTGGAAGACTCAGGAAATGCTGACCATTGCACTCTGAGTATAGGTTCCTGGCATTGGCTAGAAATTAGCACAGTAATGATCTGACAACCTGTTGTCTCTTCCATGGAGAAGGAAGGGCTGCTGCTGTTAGCTATTATTAGACGGGGTACTGTAAACATAAAGCCTTGTAGGATTCCACAGTGGCTGCACTCCTCCTCAACCCAGTCAATTTGTTGGGGGAAGTAAAGCATGGAAATATGAGGTGATGCCTGGCATAGTTAGGCCCTAGTTTTGATTCTGATCCTTGATCCTGTCTGGATTCAAACTGCAAATTATGACTTACAGAATATAGCTTTTCTCTTGCAGGATCTGTCATAAGACAGGTGCCTGGAGTCTAGCTACCTACCGCTGTCAAAATAACATTCCAGTAATAAGTATCCATGAGAGAGATGAAGTTTCTCACTAACATAACTTCAGATGTAGTTCCTACCTGCCTCACAGGGAAAAGCATTATACATAAAGAAGGGGAAAATGCCATAATTTAAATATAAAATGTAGCATTTGGCTTTTTAAAACAATTTCTTATTTGCAGGTTATTCAGTGTGAGAATCAAGTTAAGGGTCGGGAGTGTGGCCTAATGGTTAAGTTGTTTGCCTTACAAACACAAGGTTCAGGGTTTGAGTCTCACAAGGGATAATTGGCTAGGCTTACAATGGTTCACAAGGGCAGTTAGCCTAGTACTAACCTATAAGAGTTATGGGAAATTACTGATGTTTCCCAACTTCAGTTCATTTCTTTTAGATCAAAACAAGAAAATCTAATGGTATTACTTTTTGGTGCTAGGAGTCCACTCCCTACAAGCTCTCCTTACCCTAGAATATGCTGATGTCTATGCAGTCACTGAGACATGGCTTAAATTTGCAGAGAGCACCCTGACAGTGTTAAGACTATGACTTCCACACATTTAGACCAGGTACTACACAGGCAGCAAGCTTACTGGAAAAAACTCACCATCCAACTCAGTACCATCTTCATGGGTGATTTTAATTACCCAATATTAACTATGAATCGTATACGACACCAAACATACAGCAAAGAGACTTCTGGATTTTGTAAAGATAATACACCAACCAGGGGTACAAACATACTGGATCTGGTCCTTATTAATATGGGAGTGTGTTACACACACTCTAGTGTAATGTTCTCTCTGGTAAGGGTAGATGTCAAAATGGTATAATTTAAAGTAAAAATAAAATCCAGAACCCCAGCTAACCTTATAATGGTCAGGAACTACTCTAAGGTTAACACTTCCTACTATTAAGTAATAACCTGGCAAAATTTCAAGCCACCCTAAACACTGACAACACTACTGCCCATGGGGAACTTTTCACAGAAACACTATACAAGAATTTTAGTAACGGCACAGAGGCAGCTGTTCCCACTGAAAATAAGTACAGAAATAAGTCAACAAACAAGCCACCCTGGTGGAATCACAAAATCAATAAGCTGTATAAAATAAGGGAGACAACCATGGCAAAAATTAGGAGGTGTAGTCGCAGCAGGATAAAAGCATTCTAATCAATCTAAACAAACCACTCGGAGGTCAAATAAAGTTTACCAAAAAAACAAATCTGAGGAAAATTAAGCCTCCCAGGCCAAGGACAGCTAAAAGGCATTCTTCAGCTATGTCTACAGCCTTGAGTGCAACAAACAATTGTGTGCAGAGCTCATTGTAAATGGAGTCAACTATACCGAGCCAGAAGATATTGCAAACCTACCAGCAGACCGATTCAGCTCTAACTTTACCCCTGCCCCCCAGCCTCCCCACAGGAAATACCATCAAATATAACTCCACCCATAAGGGAACTGGTCTTTAATACTTTCTCTAAGGGCAAGAACCCTGCATCAATGGGCCTAGACAGTATCCCCAGATTATGTTCTACATAGCATAAAACAAGATCTATCAGACCGTGTGGAATCACTATTTGACCACAGCCTCCAAAAAGGCTTCTAACCTCACAAATGGAGAACAGCAACAGTCATCCCTCAACACAAAGGCAGGGCATATATACACCTTGGAAACTACAGACCCATAAATCTCACTAGTGTCATATGCAAAGCCACGGAAAGAATTATCATGGAAATGATCAGTAATGATGCAGGAAAACTCCAAGCACTGGACCCAACCCAGTTTTATTTTGTGAAGGGCAGGTCATGCCTACTTAGTGTTGTAGACGTTGAGAAGGCCACAAAAGTGATGGATAAGAGCAAAACTGTTCACGCTGCCTACCTTGACATAGCCAAAGCATTGACACAATACTGTACTTGAGCATTGTTGACAAACTTTGCCAGTGCTATTGTGGGCTTCTGAGAGCTACAGTTTCCAGAAAAGTTTACTAGGTAGGAGAAGAAATTGATGCAGGCCATCTGCACATGCAGCATGCAACTTCTTGGCAAAGATAATATAGACAAGCATTATTGGGACCATATTTGACTGGGACCAGTAGAAAAATATGAAAACATTGGCCGGCCATAATAGATTTCAGTCACCTGTTCTGGTCTCATGAACTTGCAAGTGAAGACAAGGGGGGAAAAAATCTTCAAATTACTGCAGGAAGCTGTTAGTAAACCAGTCAATCAAGTACCACCAAATCCAGCCATCAACTTTCACCACAACAGCAAAAAAATAAAAAGTCTTTGGATTACTGTAGGAAGCTAATTGCCTTGCTACAGTCAACCAGCCAGTCATACACCACCAAATCTGTGCCTCCCATCTCTCATGACAAATGCAAAAATAAATTGCCCCCAGCTAACTGTGCAATTGGCTACCTACAATAAAAATGGACCCAAGTGCTTCTTCACTGGAATATCAGTGCAGATTGCTCTCCCTAACACTTTTAGCCCCCCCCCCCCACTATGCTACTGATAGATTTCTAGTACAGGTGCAAAAGTGGGTTTTCAATATGATACTCCATGCAGAGGAAAAGGCACTAAGCACTTCAACAGACAGGTCCACCAGGGGAGCTGACCCACCACCAGACAAGTAGCTGATAGTGGTCGTATTTTTTGTTATTTGCTGATCGGCCAGGATTGGCTCCTCATACCAATTTCTTCTTGTGCAACCTTACCTTCTCTGTCAGAAACAACCTACTGCACTCATGATGTAGTTATGAAAAGAAAATAAATTACTTTTTTTAAAGAAGATAAACGTGCTTCATTATTAAAAAGCCGCAGTTACCTGTGTTTACATGGTATGGCATTTTTGTTTAGTTTTTGGTTTATGGTTTTACATGTCAGCTGTTACAATTCCCTTTTGGTCTATTATGCCTTCTTTGTTTGGGTACATCCACTACTGTAACAACTGTGTATGCAAGTCATTGCTGTATACAACTTGGCACCCAAAGAGTTCAATGGATAGGGCCAGCCCAGCACCAACATCAGCATCTCACCACCAGTGGTTATATACATACTGACTTATGTATGTAAACATACATAGTGATGTGTTTCGCACGCGCACACACACACACACACACACACTAGACATACAAACAAGTAAACCCAGGCAGAGGTGAGCACTAGGATGTTTTAGACCTAATACAAGAGGATACAACAATAATGGCTATGCTAAATCCATCTTCAGTAGCTGACATATAGTACTACAAACTTCTAATAGAGGCAAAGGAGCGCAGTCAGGTAAAGGTGAAATCTAGTATGGACAATAAGGTGACTAGAATAAGATGACTGGATTTTGTGAGGGTTTGGAGGAATAGGTCAATTAGCAAGATGATTACCATTACTGTGGCATATAATTTAGTACTGTGTTTTATACTTCACAAACCTGCTGTATTAAGAACAGCACTTTTGAGATGGTGTGGGATTCTTTTTCAAGACAAACCCAGTATCAAAATTTAAGGTACATTTGTCTTGTTGCAGGGCAGCACAAGAGTGTTGTGACATCTGCAAACGCAGACTACAAGAGTATATAGGTGAATGAAAGTTAACCAATAATATTTCAGCTTTGTAAACTAAAGGGGCATCAGCTAGACTAGTTTTAGGTGCAAATTTATCATAACACAATACAGGACTTTAAATTTAGCACTAGCATGCTGTAATCTATAAAATAAGCAAACACTCACTTCCCAGGTGGGGAGGGAGTGTCTTCAAAGTCAAATCCAGTAGCAAGAGTGTTAGGCAAGTTTGGTGCAATACATCTCAGTACAACAGAGTGGTGCCATTCACAAACACACCAGTTTTAAAGCAAACAACAAGGCTATACACTGACAGTTAAAGCCAAGATACTAAGTAACCAACAATGCTTCATGTTAAGAAGCAACAGCATCCTTCCCAACTCTCACCAGGTGGGGATTAACTAGACCAGTTTCTGTTGCAATAAATTATCATGGCCCCAAAGCAGAACTGTTAAATAAGCAGCAACACACTCTGATGCTTCCCAGATGGTGTGGGACTGCTTTCCAAATGCCCAGATTGTATGAGACTGATTCCTAATTTGAATATAGTAGCAAGAGTTCAAGGCAAACCTGCTATGATACAACTCAGTACAATAGTGAAATATTTTATAATATCATTAAAGCAAATGTTAGTGCAGTTTAGATCTTTGTACTGCATCTTGCACTATATTTTACTTTAATTTGATAATACATTCCTTGCAACAGTAAAGAGAATTATAATTTAGAATACAGAAGAGAATAATCTGTTCTGCTAGTGACATTCTTGATTATCTGGTATGCATTTGTTGTTTGATAATGCCTTCTTTTGTTTCTGCACAGTTAAGCTCTACTGACTGAATATTAAGGCTAAGCTTTTTTACTGAAAAGAGAAGCGTTGTTTCCATTTGCATCATTCACCACAATTCTTCACAACATCAGATCTGTCTGACTGGGATGCTAAGTACTTGGTTTAACAGGAAAATAATTTCCTGAATAGCTCTGTACAGGGTAATTAAAAACTCTAAAGAAAATGTAAAGTTGACCATCTCAATTTCTTTTAGGTCTGATCAGAGTTAAAATCTCAGTCAGAACATCAAGAAATACATGTTGCTATTGCTTTTTCACAGTACTTAATTTGCTGGTGAATTACCTGGCTGGTGAATTACCTGGCTGGTTAATTACCTGGCTGGTGAATTACCTGGCTGGAGTACCTTCTGTGCCCAGTTTGCATTTAATTCTTGTGTCCATGCTAGCTTTTGTTGAGGTTTGTGGTTTCCTGTCAAGTCTGTAAGACATGCTACCAAGGGAAATGATCATCATTGAACCTGTCCCTAGGTGCATATGCCATACCAATGTGTGTGTGTGAATCGCACGAGAGAGTGGTGTTCCATCCAGGACTAGTTCCATGCCTCACACCTGTTACTAGCCAGGAGAGGCTCTGATTTGCCCATATCTCTGAATATGACTACCCATATCAAAATATTGACTTTTAACCCAAATTTCACAGATTCATTGAAATATTTAATATGACTACAAGAGAACCTCTGCAATAGGAAGTAGATAAACCAATGACCAGGAAGCAGACCAGTTCGTAGTGAATTAATGAACACAAAATCCTTTAATCCAGCCAAGTAAGATGTTGAACACGAAAAATTCCTTTAATCCAGTAAAACAGAGTTGGAACACACAAGCGCTTTCGCTCAGAAAATTTCTGAGCTTTATCAAGTGACACCATGTTGTTACACCAGGTGTCTTTTATAGCATGAGAATCCTTCTGTTAATTAACAAAATGCTGTTAATCAGCATTTTAAAGGAGCTGCGCATTCTTAACATACATCAAACAGTTCATTTAAAACCAATAAGTTGAAAAAAAAAATAACAGATTAAATATGTTTAAAAATACACATTACTGTATAAGTTGTAACTAAAATATGCTTAAACCATAGGAAATAGTGAAAACCAATCATCTACAATTTCCCTAACAGTTAAGCATTGCAGTATGACTTGTTTTAATACTAAGAAATTTTTTTCTTTTTAAAAAAGCTGTATTTGAATTAAATATAACATTATTATCAATATCACTGCATAAAATTGTTACTTTAAGAACAATAGTTTGTGGATGTGTTATTGTTTTCCCAACATTATTATTGGATCTCTGAAGAAAAAGGGCGTTCAGTTGGTAGTGAAAGGGGGCTAATATGTTGTAAACCACTCCTGTGCCCAATGCCTCTTATAAAACACCATTACATCAAGAAGGATATAGATATCTTTAGTGCATTCTTACATGTTAAATACAGCACTCTACAGCCTTGCCCTCCTTAGTTTCAATATTGGTTTAATACTAATGATACCGTTAAGCCCAGGAGGTCTTCCTGCATCTAATTTTAACTGCCAAAGGAGCTCACATTATTCAAGGGTTGATTCCCAATCACCACCCCTGGCATCGGGCTCAACCTGCTCAAGAACCATAAACTTCAAATTAATATTAAAGAAAGCATTGGTTTCTTTCTTTTTAGTTATATCATAAAAATGCTCATAGATCTGTTTACGGAGCTCCCTTTCCGTTTTCCCTACATAAAAACTTTTACATGTGGTGCAGAGGCCTAGGTAAACCACCCCTTTAGTACCACATGTGAAATGGCCTGTTGGGTGGATTTTAAACCTTCTGGATGGAATAGTTGTAAATTTTTCATCCAGAATAGCATGGCATTGGCTACATGCTCCACATTTGTGCGTACCCATCCTAGTTGGATTAATCCTCTTCCTAGTGTTTTGCTTTTTTTTCAAACATTTCTTTGAGGTTAATACCCCTTCTCCTTACAAATGTGGGTTTGTCAGGCAATAACCCTCTAAATTCCTCAGAGGGCAAGCACAGGCCAATATTTCCTTATAGATTCTTCCATTTCCCTTGAATGCAGAGAGTAAGTGTAAATAAAACTGTTTTTGAAATCGTCGGTCATAGCAGATGTTAAGCTAGCTGATATGATTGTCCCTTTGCCTAAAATGGGTGGGTAGATAGTTTCTCTTTTAGAATCAACCTCTTTAACCAAGCTCCTAAAAAGATCCAGGGGATAACCTCTTTCTAAAAATAGACCTTCCACAAACTTAACTTCTGCCATATAGTCATCATGTTCACTACAAATCCTACTTGCCTTAATAAGTTGCCCTTTTATAATACCCTTTTTCTGAAAAAAAGGATGCGCACTCTCATAGTGCAAAATTGAATTGGAGAAGGTGGGCTTGCAGATTGAAAAGTGTTGTTCGAGTAGTTTTTATATATGGTGACATCCAAATAGTGTAACTTATTTAAGTCAATGGAGTAAGTGAACTGGAGAAAGTCCGTAGTTGTGTTAATATGAGCAAGAAACCTTTCTAGCTCATCTTCAGGTCCATCCCATAAAATACAAACATCATCAAGGTATCGTCTGTAAAAGAGCAAATATTGTTCCCAAGGGGGAACCGATACAAACTTGTGCTCCCATACATGAAGTACCACGTTTGCATAAAATGTGGCACAAGATGCCCCCATTGCTACTCCTCTGCTTTGCTTAAAGAGTTCTCCATTAAAGAAAATGAAATTGTTCCAAATTTCCATGAATTCAACTATCAAATTAGTTAGTCTGTTGTTCATGTTCATTTCCTTGATGAGAAACTCACCAAACCAGTCCAAACCTTCAATGTGAGGTATGCTGGAAAAAAGATCTTTAATGTCAATAGTCACCAAAAGTAGTTCAGAGGAGAACTTGGTGGCGGGGAAGTCACGCAGAAAATGCCAAGAATCCTTACATACGTGGGTGAGCAGGGGGATGAATCTCTTGGTCAAACAATCAATAAATTTTCCTATGGGTTCAGTAATCCCTCCTGCCCCTGCCACTATCGGTCTAAATGTTAATGGGTTTATTCCCTTGTGAGTTTTTGGGATTCCAAACAGGACCGGTGTCCTTGGTTTTTCTACGTGCAAATAATTATAAAGCTTTTCATTGATGGCATTTTGCAACAAAAGATCCTGCAGATGGTAATTAATTTGTGCTAAGGCAATGTTAACCTCATTACGTGAAACCGTAGAGTATTGCTCATCATTTTGAAGCATATTATGAATATGAGCTTCATAATCAGCAGTAAAAATAAGCACTACCCCTCCACCCTTGTCTGGTTTCATTATGCTCACATTGTCCTCCTTTAGCTGATTAATAAAATTGAACTCTTTGGTAGACAAGTTGCCAGAGAGTGAAAACTCTTTACCAGTAGATATTTTCCTAAAATCCTTTTCCACCAGGTCCTCAAAAAGTGAAATAAGTGGGTGCAGTGGGGGGTTAAATACACTCTTACGGGTTGGACCTGTCTGCATAGATTGTTGTCCTTTGAAAAAATGTGTTAAATTTAATCCCCTGGTGAAAAGTTTTAATTCAACAAGGGACTGTGAAAGATTCATCGGTCTAAAGGGGACAAAGTGCAAACCACGAGTGAACACATCAAATACCCAATCCTCTAGTTCTAAATCTGTATAATTGTAGATTACAAAATTATTCTTTCTTAATATAGTACAGATCCCACTAGAGCTCTCTATGGTATTGCCATTAAAATTGGTACAATAATCCACAGGAGATTCAGTGTTTATAGTGGTTTCTATTACATCAAAAAGACTTTCTTCATTCATTGTCTGCAGGTCCATGCCCTGGCTGCTTGTTTGTGTCCCCAAAACCCGGTCCTCCTGGGGTTCTGCTGAAAATCCTGGTTACTACCATTTCTACCCTTTTCAGCAAACCTTTCACATCTCCGAAGTGGTTCTTCCACCTCTTCATGAACATTTACCTCATGGATGTGTGCTACAGAGGGAACCCTGTTTGAAACTCCCTTAGTGTAACGGTTAGGGGCAGGGTAAGCCACCCCTTCCCTATACTCAGCCAAATCCCTTTCTAGCTTTCTCAGCTTCCTATTCAAAACCTTGTCACAAAACACATCCACTTTATTAAACATTTGGTCATAATCAGATTTAAAAAGCAAAAAATCTACATCAGTTGTCAACTTATTATTCAAAGTTTCTAAATTTTCCAACAATGAACAAGCCTTAAGTTCATATTCTGAGATCATTAAATTCAACATCTCCACACCTGCTTTATCAAAAATATCACATAACTTTTGATAGTAAAGGGAACCTGGTTGCACATTATTAGGAAACTTGTAAAACCGCAATCCCTTAGGGATGCGTTTAACCCTAGTGCATTCCCTAAGATGGTCAATCTCAAGCTGGTTAGATTTAAATAGATAAAGTTTGTCTTTAAACTCCTCAAAATCTTGTTCAAATACAGAAACTTTTCGGGTGTTCACAGTACCTTTAGAAAAGCCAAACTGTTGTCCAGCCCATCTAGAAAAATTAAAGTCCTTTGATCTGTTCTCGGTCCTGTTACTCTTTGGATTCCCACTCCCCTCGTTTATTTCGCCATGTTCATGGCTTTCTTCATCATTCCCTCGCCTCATACGTACTCCTGCCATTTCAAAGGCAGGTAAACCTTTAAAAGGTTCCGTTGCTGTAAGCCCAGAGAGTACTTTGTCTCTAGCACCAGCTGTGTGTTGCTGATTACATGCTAACGCCGGCGAAACTGTGCTGTTAAATTTCAATAAAGAAGTTAGTTCTTTTAAAGTGTTCAGTACCTCGTTAAACTCTGCGCGGGTAACAGGAGCTTCATTATTGGCTCCTTGTAAAATCTCCGGTGTATCCGCGGCGTTAAAAGTATCCACTCCAGTAGCCATGGTAGAAAAAACAACGAAGAAATCCAATAACTGAAAAATGAACAGGACCAGGAAGTAGATAAACCAATGACCAGGAAGCAGACCAGTTCGTAGTGAATTAATGAACACAAAATCCTTTAATCCAGCCAAGCAAGATGTTGAACACGAAAAATTCCTTTAATCCAGTAAAACAGAGTTGGAACACACAAGCGCTTTCGCTCAGAAAATTTCTGAGCTTTATCAAGTGACACCATGTTGTTACACCAGGTGTCTTTTATAGCATGAGAATCCTTCTGTTAATTAACAAAATGCTGTTAGTCAGCATTTTAAAGGAGCTGCGCATTCTAAACATACATCAAACAGTTCATTTAAAACCAATAAGTTGAAAAAAAAAATAACAGATTAAATATGTTTAAAAATACACATTACTGTATAAGTTGTAACTAAAATATGCTTAAACCATAGGAAATAGTGAAAACCAATCATCTACAATTTCCCTAACAGTTAAGCATTGCAGTATGACTTGTTTTAATACTAAGAATTTTTTTCTTTTTAAAAAAGCTGTATTTGAATTAAATATAACATTATTATCAATATTACTGCATAAAATTGTTACTTTAAGAACAATAGTTTATGTTTTTTTCAACTTATTGGTTTTAAATGAACTGTTTGATGTATGTTAAGAATGCGCAGCTCCTTTAAAATGCTGATTAACAGCATTTTGTTAATTAACAGAAGGATTCTCATGCTATAAAAGACACCTGGTGTAACAACATGGTGTTACTTGATAAAGCTCAGAAATTTTCTGAGTGAAAGCGCTTGTGTGTTCCAACTCTGTTTTACTGGATTAAAGGAATTTTTCGTGTTCAACATCTTGCTTGGCTGGATTAAAGGATTTTGTGTTCATTAATTCACTACGAACTGGTCTGCTTCCTTGTCATTGGTTTATCTACTTCCTGGTCCTGTTCATTTTTCAGTTATTGAACCTCTGCAATAGGCTGACTGTTTGTTCTCTTTCCAGGGTTCTGCTCTTGACTAGCTCTTTTTTTTGAGCTTCAGTTGCCTTGATTAATGGGCATGACCATCTTGCCGCACATGCCAAGCATCCTTGGAGTAGAGCTCTTGAGGAGTTACCATACCAGGGATACTCTTTTGTTTTTTTTTGTTTTCTAGCTGCTCTCACAGTTTATATGACATCGCACTGTGGCATGGTGGTTTCGAGTTTTTGACTAAATTGTGAGATTATTCTCAGAACAGTTGATGGCATCTAGTGATGAATATACTCATAAAAGAAATGGAATCCTGAGAAGGAAGTTTATCAAGAATGAGGGTCTTTGAGGCTCCTTTTAAGACTGTCATCTAAAGAAGTGACAGTTTGCCATTAAACACCTAGCTATTAATGGACTGGGAAGCCATAGGGACTGTTCTTTTGGGGAACCGTTAAGGCCTAGATAGCAGATGGGAAGGACAAAGGCAGTGGTCTGTATGAGCCAGTCAAGGCTCAGGTGCCAACAGAATGAGAAGCCATAGGCACTGGGTTGTATGGGCCTAAGGGTCAGTGAGTTCTATAGTAGAGAGAGTTACATTTTCCTTTTTCTTCAGGTGAGAAGTATTGTTGGTGCAATGTATATTATATACTTTTCTCTTAAAATAACCTTTGGTATAGTAAATTTATTTTATGGACTGCTGAGCTAATATACTTGTTTGTTATACAGGCTATAATTTCCTGGTCTACCCAGTTAAATAGCAGGGACTTTGCTGACTCTGTTATTGATTGGCTGCTGCAAGCTGAATCATGTGGTCACTGCCAAAGCAGTAGCATGAAAAGCACTTGCAGTTGTAACTCTTACTTTGACATTGTTTGTGTGAGTATTTGATATTTTATATGAAGGTGCTTGCAGACTGCATAGCTGTGCCATAAGCAATCCATAGATGAGCTTAGATATGCCTTGTAAATAGGCTGACCATTGAGCACAGTGTCACCAGACTGAAAACAGAGAGGCAATGTGTAATAGATATGATGTTCTTATTAAATCTTGTGTGCAGTGATGTAAGCAGCAGCTGGACCACTCTAAAGTTCAATGAGTTTTATAGCTTATCACTCTAGTTTAATAATCAGCTTCCATCCACACTGGCAAAAGATGCAGTGCACATTCATTAAAAAATTGAGGATTTTGTCCAAAATCTCTTTATTTGTCATAACAAAAGCATTAACATGTTTGTTTTTGACCTGTACACAATTGCACAGATCAGCCCCCCCCCCCACGTTCAGTTGTACATACGCACATATTTGTGTAAGAGTGTTTGTGTGTGATATATTGTAATAAGCATTTCATCTTCTGTTGTGTATGTTTCAAATATTACTGCTATAGTTCAGTGTATAACTCAGTAGTACCTTCTGTTCAGCATTTGTCTGAAAGTGGGAATGACGATTTGAATGACTGGCTGTGTGGAAACTACATTGATAACTGTGCATGTTTACATTTTGCTGTCAAAGCTGACTGACTATGCAGACTTAGCCATTTACAGCTGCCAGAAGTATAATTCTGTTTGTGGAGCTCCATTTTGTTCAGCAGTGTACATGCTAACATGTAGCCCTCAGGGCTGTTTGACCATACAATTTTAGTCATTTACTGTTACAAAAATGGTAGTAGTACACTGAAGTTGCATCATGGATGTACTTGCCAACATTGCAAGTCAGTCTGTAGCTGTATAGATTCCTCCAACTTGGGAGGAATGATGGAAAGATCAATTCTGAATGCTTTACTGACTCAGTTAACTAACCATACAGCTTTAGCACTGATGATACAACTAATGCTTTTCTTATGAAATCTGAGTTGATTTCAAGGGATTTTTTATTTTTATTTATGCATTGTTAGCTCGATTACTCCCACTGGGCTGGTAACCTCTTTTCAGGGGAGACTGAGGTGAAATTCATATTGACTAGGAGAAATTTCACCCAGGGTGCTGTACAAAGTGGGCTTGAGACTTCCTTCCCATGATATCAGGAAGGGGGATAGGAGAAGATTACCTTACTTATGGAAGCAGATGCTGTTTTTCCAAATTTGGATCAGCAGTCTATTGTTGCAAAAATGGATTCTTTAATTACTTTTAATAATAATTCTTTAATAACTACACTTGGAGGGATGCAGAGTATATTGGGAAAAAGTTGCTAAGGATGAAGCGGCCAGGTAACCGGAAAAGAGGAAGGCCTAAGATAAGGTTTATGGATGTGGTGAGAGAGGACATGCAAGTAGTTGGTGTGACAGAGCAAGATGCAGAGGACAGGAAGAAATGGAAACAGTTGATCTGCTATGGCGACCCCTAACGGGAGCAGCTGTAAGAAGAAGAAAAAGAATTACACTTGGAAGACAGCCTTGCAACCTTATCTTTAAACCATTTAAAAGAGGCATATTTCTCAGAGACTGTCGTTGTGGATGCTATCATTTGGAGGAGGGAGAAGTGCAGAAGTGAATCTACAGAGTCAGAGGTCAGAATGTTGAGCTCATAGTTGAACAGGGCTGCAACCGGGACATTTTAGGTCATGAAAGGAAAATGGAGCAGTTTCTTTCATTAAGCAAGTAATGATAGTTAAAATCTGTTTTGAAAAAGAAAGACCTCTTGGTTTTCAAGTAACTGATCTTTGATCCCTTATTCATTTGGGAAGTTAATGTTTTTGCAATTTAACATTTGAATCCTTCACTTTACTGCATAAATTTGTGGGCTGTGTAAGTGCAAAAGTAAATGTTTACCACTGAGAGGAATATTTCTTTCAGAGTGCAACAGTTTTATATATATATATATATATATATATATATATATATAAAATTTTCTTCTACAGTTTACAATTGCTTCTATATCAAGGACTGCTATATATAATTACTTTATTAACCTTTGGTATAATGTTTTATTCTGTTAGATATATAATATAGATTACTTTGGACTACGGTGTGTGAATTATGGGTTTCTTTGAAAGCTATTAAAGATTTTGTGCATTTACCTTGTATTGTGAATATTGATGGCATTGGGGGGAATATAAAACATGTAGGCAACCCAAGATGCATTGTTTATGTGGTGCAGATACTCAAAAGTTGTGATAAAAGGTGGTGATTACAATATTGGGAGAGGAGTTATGTTGCTAAAGATTGTAAAATGCACTGCTTTAAAAGTAATGAGTAAAACGTAATAAGAGTGACATTTTTGGTTTTATTGTATGGAAGTGGATGAGGAATCTGTTAATGATGTACCAATACTTTCTACTGATGTACAGTAAGCTCTCGGTTAACCACCACCCATGGGGATTGGTAGATGCCGTATAACTGTACTTTTTGGTTGCTTGAGAGTTGCTATTAAAAATAAGCATGACTAATACTGTACCCTATACAATTTGTTTGGTTTGACTTGTTCTCAGGTTGGGGAGAGAGGGAATTTATTCCTAGCTTCCTTTTTAAAACTCTAAAAATGTAAGGTGTGTTACTGCAGGGGGAAAACAAAGTGCAACACATGAAAATTGTACTGTATTTTTTTATATGTTTTTGGCAGTTGTTTGAGTTCTGGTTTACTGTATGTGCAGAACAGATTACACAAGCAATAATGCCTGACAGGGTGGGCCTTACTGGGGAAGAAACAGACTGCCCAGAGGTGTTTTGAGGCCTGACACCTCTAAGATCCATTACTTTCTTTATAATGTGAACTCTGGAGGGCATTATTGTGGGTAGATGAAGGGTCCATCTGTTAAACTATTTCAGATTTGTTTTCTTTTCTTATTAGTATATACTAAATTTTTATATTTTTATGTAAAATAGCTCCACCACAAAATGCTTACAAATTGATGCAACATATGTTGTACAGGGTTGGGGTTGGTATAAAGGTTAAGCCATTTACTTTTCACACAAAGCATTGGATTTGATTCTCATCTCTCTCTCTCTCTGTCTCGTAGAGCATATTGACATTCCCTTCTGTTTCTATCATGAATTATTTTTTTTAATCACGTTTCATTTTAATTAATTAATTTGTAACATTAACCTTTACAATTAAACGTCAAAATTTAAAATAAGCAGCAAAGAACAAGAATCCTACATGAGAGGGCAGGATAGCAATAACAACAATGCAGAGTTTAAATATTTGCACTATTAAATTGTAGAACAAAATTTTAAGCAAATTTAAAAAAGGCATATTTTCAACTATTTCCTTCAATGACCATTGACAAGGATGTAAAGTTAAGGCAAATAATTAAAAGCAAAAAAAGTTCTGAGGTATGCTCTATTCCCTCTTATTCACTCTGTCCTTCCCCACACACTTGCGC
>NC_056743.1:1111461519-1111464019 GCF_019279795.1 Protopterus annectens | reverse complement strand
CTTTCTTTCGAAGAGACCTGGGATCATTGAGAAGGAGGAAGAGCCTTCGACCTTCCTCTGTTTGTATAATCTTCAAAAGGTTTGTAAATTTGTCACTAGAAATGGCTTATTAGGTTTATTCATCAAGCAAGATTTATCAACCTCTACTGTATCATCTAGCCTTTTGTCTATTCATATTTAAGCTGTTTTGTTATGCTCTTATAGGCTCAGTACAGTGCCTGGTACTTTAGCATTTGATCACTTTCGTGGCAGAAAAGAAGTTGAAAGCTATAAAAACAGGTTTGACAAATGGTAATCTCTTCTGACGCATAAAGAGAAAGCAGAGGCTTGGTCTGAATCTCAGACCCTAGAAGTATGAGGTACAAAGATCTTACCACCCACACATTATGCTTCAGTGATACAATTCCATATTTCCCACTTCACCCATTATTCCACAGACAATATACATTGACAGATTTATTGTTTTTTTTGTCCCTCCTGCCAGCTAACCATTAGACCCTTAATTGATCATCTAGACCATTCATATTCATTCCCCATACACCAGGGCTAGAAATAGCTGATAGGTCAACGTTTGTTGGAATGCCAGTCATAAGTATTTCCAGATCTATTAATTCCTACAGAGGCCAACATTTAGTTTGAATTGCCATTGTTCTAAGAGGTAACAGAATTTGAGGCAATAACATTCCCTGCATTCAGTAGCAGAAACATGAATTTTCAAAAGGCATTTTCTTTTGCATAGTTAATGCAAAAAGATTTTTATATACAGTTAAAAAGCTGCATGAAGAGCGCAGTCTTTAAAGATATCTACAGAAAACAATCTATAATATATTCAGTTTATCAGCATCAGCTCTTCTAAATTATCTACTTTCCTCTTCATAAAGTCATTAAAGAATGAATCGAGCTTGTCTGCAGACTGAAAAGAGGTTGACAAAAGGTTACTATATTTTTATTTCTATTTTTGAAACAGCCACATTGTATTATGAAACAAAAATACACTTCACTGTAATTGCTCTCTTTGTACTTATGAGGAGATAGTCAGCTATAAAATGAATTTCATAACCGAAATTTAGCAACTGTTGTGTATGACTGTTATGATTTAGACATGTACATGGTGGAAATAATTACAAGGGTTATTGTGCACAAATTGTGCACAAGGGTAATCCATTAGCTTAATGTATTTAATTTTCTTAATTTGAGTACATAATGGAAAATGTCTAATTGTTTCCAATTTCAAAGGTGTGTGTAGCCTGGGATTGTTAGACTCATTTCTGTCCCACAACACCAAAACAGCAGAGGCTAAGGAGTCCAGGTACCTTTATGGTATATGGTATCACTCAAGAAACTGAAAAGATGCCCTAACTGCTCACTCTGATCATTTCTATGGACGGAAGGTTGATAGGAAGAAATCAGTAGCTTGCATGACTGCCCTACTAGCAATGAAGTTTCAAAGGCATATAATGGGCATCTCCACCTCTTACCCCCTTGCCCAGTTGTTGCCCAGGATTGTTGTGAATTACTCATTAGACTGGAGTAGAAGACTATGGTGTAGCAGTGAGCAGTACCTGTCTGTGTGTGTCTGTGTGTGCATAAATCAGCACTTGTACACATTGTTTTACAAGTCCTCTTCACTGAAGAATAGTCCCAGACATCTGGTGTCTACTAAACATGGTCACCATTTTGTAACGGTTTCTTTGTCATTCTTGTCACATGCTACCCATGTCACTTTGTGCCAGTTGATTATAACACTTCTAAGTCTAGCTGTTTTCTTCTTTATTCAGACTTCCTCTCTCTTCAACTATACTTCCCATACACTTGGAGCTATTATCCTGTTATACTCTTTTCCCTTCCATCTCAATTTTGATCACCCTCTTCTTCTGGTTTCCCTCATTTGCTACCATGGTTACTGCCTTCTCTGTATTTTGTTTCATTCCATGTGCCCTCAGCTTTAGATTCCAGACCCCTATCATTTGCTAAAGGTCATATTCAGTTTGCTTATAGTGCCATATCTGCATACAGCAGCTTTGTTTATCTGTCTCCTTTGACTGCTTGCTAATGTAATCCATCACCAGTATAAATAGGAGTGAGCTTAGAGCTAAACCCTGAACCCTGATGAACACAGTACCACTGGGAACCTCTAAGAGTCCAGACACTTCTTTCTTCTGTCTTTTAGTTCTGACACATAGCCTGTAGTCAATCTACTGATTTTCCAGGACTTTGAACCATTACAAGACTGCCCAAATCAGCTTTCTTTGGACCTTGTCATACACTTTCTCCACACTTAGCAGTGCCCGGCTGTGGTTGCATTGCAGTCTTATCTCAGTCAAAAATCTGTTAGCCATATATTATATTATAAAAAAGGGAAGCTTGTAAGTTTTTTTATCACTATTTTTTCTCATCTGACCATTTTATTCGGTATGGATAAGGCCCCAAAACAAAGGGAGGTATATATATATCCATGGTAGCAAAGCATTCTTGGTAAAGGAAATGTATTATTACTTCA
>NC_056743.1:1111331519-1111456519 GCF_019279795.1 Protopterus annectens | reverse complement strand
TTTTTCTACCTATGCTCATCTTTTCGAAGGCAAAATAGGTAAGCTTCCAGTTGTGTACTCCATGAAGTTAACCTAGAGGTTAGTCCAGTTATCAGACCAGCATGTAAAGTTCCAATAGCCATACAGGACAGAGTCAAAGCTGAGCTAGATAAAATGGTGTGACCAAGGTGTGATTTGTCCAGTTGCAACTCCAACTGAGTAGATATCTTCCATGGTGGTAGCTCATAAGAAAAGCTCCGATGACATCAGAATATATATTGAGCCATGAGATTTGAACAAAGTACTGAATAAAACCTCCTCATCCAAAGCGTGCAGTCAAAGAATTTTTTCTGGGTATCCTTGTGCTATTATAGTGGACGACATACTAGAAGGTCATGGTAAAGCTGAACATGACAAAAACCTCAGAAAAAGTTCTGGAAAGGGCACATCAAGTGAATCTTGAGCTCAATCTACAGAAATGCAAATTCAGGCTACAAGAAGTTACTTATGTTGGTCATTTATTTACTTATACTGGCCTACGACTTGACCCTTCTTAGCAAACAGCCATTTTTGAGATGCCAGCTTCAGACAATGTTCAAACCTTGCAATGTTTTCTTGGCATGGTTAACTACTTGGGCAAGTTCATTCCAGACTTAAGACAACTTTCAGCACCATTTAGAGAGCTGACACATAAAGATATATCCTGGTCTTGGTTAGAGCAACACCAAAGAGCATTTGATGTCCTGAAACAGAGAATTTAGTCCACCAACTCTTAGATATTATGATGTTCACAAACCAGTTACACTTTCCTTTGATGCTTCAAAATTTGGTCTTGGTGCAGTCATTCTAAAAGAGGGTGAACCTGTTGCCTGTGCTTCGAGAACTCTTACCCATACTGAAATGCAGCGAGAGAGAGCTTTTTGGCAATTGTTTGCATGTTCAAAGTTCGATGATGGTTTATGGTCGATCTATCCAGATCAAAACAGACCACCAACCTCTAGTCACTATCTTGAGGAACCCTATGCATTCAGCTTCAGCCAGACTGCAAAGCATGATGCTGAGATTGCAAAAGTATAACTTCAGTCTTGTCTGCAAGAAAGCAAAACTTCTTTATCTTGCTAATACCTTGCATAGATTGCCCAGAAACGCAACAGAAGAGCATGAGAATGAGAATCTGGATTTCTGAAATCATGGAAGTGAGAAATTTTTCTTCCACATGTCTTGATGAGCTGAGAGATCACACAACCACAGATCCAGTTTTAGAGGCTTAACCACTTTATTCAACAAGGATGGCCATCAAAGCAATCTAGTTTACCTCAAGAAGTGCAACCTTATTTTCCATACAGAGATGAGATTTTGTTTGACAAAGGTATCATTATGAGAGGCCCGAAAGTAATGGTTCCAAATTTCTTGCAACCAGAGTGCATTACTATCTTGTATCGTTGTCTCCCAGGAACAGACTCTACCAAAAGAAGGGTGCTAGAGCTAGTATTTTGGCCTTCTATGTCACAAGACATTGAGAGAGCACTTTCATCTTCTTCTGTGTGTAATACTGAGCCACATCAACAGAACCACTTCAGCTAAACCAGATTCCAGAACTACATTGGTCGACGGCAGCCACCGACATCTTTGAGTGGAGTGGTCAACATTATTTGGTATTAGTACACTTACTTCAGTTGGTTCAAGATTGACTTACTTCCTAACCTAGCATCCAGGACTGTCATTACTAAAATGAAGCATTATTTTGCAGTAGATGGTAATCCACACAAGGCCATTTCTGACAATGGCACTCAGTTTACAAGCCAACAGTTCAAAATATTTGCAGAAGAATGGGACTTTACTCATGTCACGAGTAGCCCTGAGTATCTGCAGTCAAATGGTTTGGCAGAACGTGCAGTTCAAAGTTCAAAAGAGTTACTACAGAAGTCAAAATGAGACAATAGTGATTTCCTGAATCTCAAATGTTTCTCGTGATAAATATCTTGGTTCACCCGCTGAGGGACTTCGTGGAGACAAACCAGAGCCACATTACCAATCAGTAGTCAATTGTTGGTTCCATGCATCAAGAACAGATCAGTGAAAACTAATCTGTTGAAGCATTTAACCCAGATATCCTACTATGATGAGACCAGCAAACTGCTCAATCCATTACGAGAAGAAGTGGTAAGTATAAAAATGTCCAAAGGCTATGATCGCTGCAAAAACAGGAATGCAGGCAAGAGGGCTTGAGGCACACACACAGTAGTTTCCAAAGTTTATTCTTCAGACTTCGCTTCAAACAAATGATAAAAACAATAAAAAACAATAAAAAACAGTAACCATAAAGTGCTTTCCATCTCACCCCTTAGTGAGACTTCATCAGAGAGTTGCAACAAGGATGTTTCAAACAATAAAGGTTATGATCAGACTGGTGTCATGAAGAATATTTGCTGAGAGTTGAGATCCTACATTATGAAATCACAAAGAGCAGGCTTTAGGCAGAATTGGAAGCATTTAATATTGAGCCTGTACCACAGCACATAGCCTGTGAGAGACTCTTTATCTCAGAGTGAGTTGTCTGGTGCTCCAATTCCAGAGGAAGTTCCGGAGGACATTTCTGTTCCTCTGAATCCAGAAGTTCCTGAAATGAGTTGTTCACTAAAGATTGTCCCTGTTGGTAAATTTGGTCCAGATTTTTATGCTGAGATGTAGTCGCATCTCTAAACCCTGTAACAAGGCAACTTGGACATGAACATTGTGTTTTGTTTCCAATGTCTATAGTAATACATGTCTGACTCTAATGTTTTTACAAAGGGCAATCTTTTTAAGAGGGAGGATGTAGATCAATGTGTGTTTATGTACCTTTAAGAAGCTATCCAAGGGCTTGCACAAGTGTATAAATACTGAGCATGTGTGAGCCTGACTGCCATTTTGTAGTTAGCTGTGGAGATGTTAGCTGTGGAGATGTAAGCATGTATGTATGTCGGGTGCCAGGATCTGCCACATAACGCATGCACTCAGGTCATGCCACGATAAGTACAAATATGACACTGTCATTGTCCATGTTGGTGTGAATGACCTGAGATGGACTACATGAAAAGAGACATGGAGGAGCTCTCCGATCTTGTAGCCCAGGCAGGTATGACCCTAGCCTTGAGTAGCATCCTGCCATCACCCAGAATGACACCACAGTACAAGGACAAAATAATTGACTAACTTCAACAATTGGCCAAGCTTCTGGTGTCTACGGGGATCCAATATCTGTCTGCCTAGGATGACATGATAGACAGACCACAATGCTTTCTCAGAGATGGCCTGCACCTGTCGCTCTTGGGATTCCAGATACTGGCTAATGCTCTTACCACCCCTATAGTGCCTTTCTTAGGCAAGGTTCAAATGACAAATTCACCACTGTAACAGGTACAAGCAAGCAAAATCTGAGGGTAATGCTACACAATGGTAGAAGTCTAAACCTCAAAATGCACTCACTCGAGGCACTCCTTAAATTGGAGAACATTGACGTCTGTGCAGTGACAGAGACCTGGTTCAAGGCTCTGGAGAGCACCCCTGCATTACATTGCCAGGCTATAATTCATACCGCACCTTTCGGCCACCTATCCTGGACTGAAACACTGAAGGTGGAGGTGTCCATATTCATTAAGGATATCTACACCTCCCAGGCTAGTTGCTCAGCATAATGCATCCGAGATTATCCAAGTGCAACTAACTCTGGGCAAGACCGCAATCCAAATTGTAGCTTGCTACAGATCCCTCACCATGCCTCAGGATCCCCACTCCTCATTTCCTGATACACTGGAAAATATTAGGGTGCAACCCAACACCATAATAATGGGTGATTTTCAACTACCCTACCATTAACTGGGTAAACTACTCATGTACCAACTCTTTTGCTCATAGTTTTCTGAAATTCATAAATCCCAATGACTTGGATCAACTTATCCACTCCCCCACCAGGGGCAACAATATCCTAGACCTTGTCATTACCAACATGGGCAACCGGTGTTCCACACCAGAGGTCAATTTCTCATTGGTCAGATCCGACCACAAGCTAATCACCCTAGACATCCACATCCCACCCCCACCCCCCATTAGGGAAACTACCATAAATAATTTCTCCAAAGCCAACTTCACGCTTCTTAAGACAGAAGTGGCAAACTTCACAACACCCATGCAGATGGACAATAGAGGTATGACTGCTGAATCCTACACAAATGCACTTTATAAGCACTTACACAAGTGCATGGATCGTGCAATCCCTAACAGAACCAAGATGCTATCCTCCAAAAAAAGGAAGCTGATCTGGTGGTCCCCTACCATAAACAAACTCTACAACAGAAGAAAGAAACTGTTACAAAAAAAAAGAGTAAAATCCCATGATTGGAGGAATTCCCTGGTCAACCTCAGTAAGAAGCTGAGATCCCTCATAAAATCCTCCAAAGCTAGTTACAAAAACAAAATTGCCACTGATTCTAAAGACAACCACAAAACATTCTATAGCTATGTCAAGAATCACAATGGCAACACTCAGATCTGCTCTGAGTTACAGCACAATGGCACTAAATATACAGAACCAACTGATACTGCCAACATCCTGGCAGATAGGTTCAGTGCTAATTTTACCCCTCTCTCACCCCCTAAAGGACCCACCTCTATACCGGAAGAATGCAAAGTTCTTGTAATCATGGCTGCACAGGTAAAAAACACACTCTCCAAAGCCAAGAACTCAGCATCCATGGGACTTGACAACATCCCAGGCTGGGGAACGAACTGGCATCCCACCTAAGTACCATATTCAATCACAGCCTTATCTCAGGGTTTGTGCCCACTAAATGGCACACAGCGACTGTCATCCCACTCCACAAAGGTGGAGCCACCATGGACCCCAGGAACTACCGCCCCATTAGCCTGACAAGCCTGGTCTGCAAGGCTATGGAATGTATCATCATAGAACTTGTAAACAATGAAATTGGTAATCTCCAAACTCTGGACCCCACCCAGTTTGGGATTCTAAATGGCAGATCATGTCTCCTAAACCTGATGGACTTCTTTGAAGCAGTCACCAAAGCTGTAGATTAAGGTAAGGTGGTTTACACAGCTTATCTAGATCTCACCAAGGCTTTCAACACCATCCCCACTCTGGAATTACAGATAAACTCACTAAACTAGGTATAAATCCCTATGTCACAAGATGGGTTGCCAATTAGCTCACTGACAGAACCCACATTGTGAAAGTAGCAGACTCCAAATATGACTTCAGACCAGTGCAAGTGGAGTACCACAGGGTTCAGGCCTGGGTCCTCTCCTGTTTGGTATCTACTTCTCTGAAGTACAGGCTAACACAGAAGGTCTTTGGCTAACGAAGTTCGTAGATGACTGCAAAATCAAAACTCCTAACGATGTGGACATCCTACAAAAGGGCCTCACTGAGACAAATGCCAGGTGTCAAAGTCATGGCCTCAAGCTCCATGCCAAAAAGTGCATAGTCATCCCTTTTGGTAAAAAATCTGTACCCATGAACTACCCATAGGCGGTAGTCTACTTAACACTGAAAGTGTGATAAGAGACCTTGGGACACAGGTGGACAGTAGTCTCTTTGATCACATAGCCACAATTATCAGAAAATCCTTCTACGTGGCACATCTCATCACAAAAGGTTTTTCATCCAGGAAAAGAGGTCATTGTTCCCCTCTACTCGTCATTCATTATATCCATTATATAATACAGTGCCCGTTTCGGTATGCACCTCACAGGACTTCTACAACAACTGGAAAGGCCACAGAAATACCTCAAAAGAGGATTACTGGCCTCAAACAGATTCCCTCTGCAGACAGTCTCAAAAAACTCCAGCTTTACTCAGTCGCATATCACCTACTCAGAGGTGATCTCTGCTTAGCATACAAAGCTCTGTCAAACCCAGAGCTGTTGGACATGCTTCACTTAAAGAAATCACAATCCCTCTGAGCTACATGCTCTAGGGACCTAAACCTTGTCACAACAATAAACAGAACATGCTGGAAGGATAGTTTTCTGTCCCGGAGACTTCCCATACTACCTATCTATATCAAACAAAGCTCCAAGTTAGCACACTTCAAGAAAAATTTTGATGATTGGATGGGAGATAGGAAATTCACCCCGGGGATCACTTCCATGGCTCTGCTCGACAGGGGCACATAGGAAATTCACCCCGGGGATCACTTCCATGGCTCTGCTCGACAGGGGCACAGGAAAATAATTTTCTTGGGTGGCGAAAGCCAGGGTACCTTTTTGGCTAGGCTTATATAGGCCCTAGGGCCAATAGCCTATTACCTACCTATGTACCTATGTAAAGGTCTGTTACCTAGTTTGTTCATATTTTATGATGCTGCTATCCATCTCGATGTGTTTCTATGTATTAAAGCATCTAAATGAAATATCCCGCTTGCTTGTCATCTATCATAGAAAAGGATGAGCAACAGTCTCTCAGCAGATGTTTTTATCTCATTCTATACTTCAACATCTGCAGTATCAGATTTTTGCCTCATATTTTTGGTCTGTTCCTCATAACATTTGTGGTTTTCTGGCAAATCACTGGGATGACCTGAGGATTAAAGTCACTAAATAATGACATACATTCCAGTTTCAGACTTAAAATCCTTCAGTAAATGTATGTTGGCACAAACCCTATTACTCTAGCAACTTTCTAAGTTTATAGGAGCAATATTTACAATTTGACCCTATTTTTGGGCCTTTGTCCCCCCATTTTGTCAGGCTTTGTCCAGATTTCTTGCATTAAGAGGTATGTTATTGACAGTAGCATGTAGCACATAATTTCCTGCTTTATGCACCTAAATCGGCTCCCTAGGAGGAATATTTACAATTTGACCCTATTTTTGGGCCTTTGTCCCCCCATTTTGTCAGGCTTTGTCCAGATTTCTTGCACTAAGAGGTATGTTATTGACAGTAACATGTAGCACATAATTTCCTGCTTTATGCACCTAAGTCGGCTCCCATTCAAAAGTGTGAAACGTGATTGCATCAGTTTCTAAATTTCAGTATGGTTATGTTTGGACCCAATCAAAGAAATCCTTTTATACTGGACACAGTAGGCAAGCTATGGATCATGGATTCACATGTGTGTGTGTGTGTGTGTGTGTGTGTGTGTGTGTGTGTGTGTGCGTGTGTGTGTGTGTGCGTGCGTGTGTGTGTGTGTGTGTGTGTGTGTGTGTGTGCGCGCGTGTGTGTGCGCGTGTGTGTGCGTGCGCGTGTGTGTGTGCGTGCGCGTGTGTGTGTGCGTGCGCGTGTGTGTGTGTACGTGTCTGTGTGTGTGTCTGTGTGTACGTGTGTGTGTGTCTGTGTGTACGTGTGTGTGTGTGTACATGTGTGTGTGAATTTGTGAGCATATGGACACACGTTTGTGTGAATTTGTGAGCATATCTGTGTATGTGTGTTGCAGATCCTGAATGTATGTCATGTACTAACCAAGACTTTCAAGGAAAAAAGTGGTTTTAACTTTCTCAACCACATCTGTTTTCATACCACTTCTTAGCTGTCACTAAACTATTTGAAAAAACTGAGACATCAGACTTTCTTGATCGCAATTCATAGAAAGTAGCTGTGATGACTGATAGTGGAAGTGGTTCAGTACAAGGACTACTTGACCTCTAGCTCATAATCTGGATACATGCAGTACATGCCTAATTTCTAGTGGGAAAACCCACCAGAAGTAAGGCATGCTCCACAGACATTATTTTCTTAAATCAAGCCACCAGAATCACTATGGCTAGCACATGCCTATTACCCTTGCCTACTATATGGCACAACTATCCTTGCCAATCTCCAGATCTCCCTTTTATCTAAACTTGAAGCCTGATACAATAAAATTGCAAAATTTGCCATATTCTTTCATAGGTGTGTACTAGGCTAATGGCCCTGGAGCATTTACAAGCCTATCCCCATAAAATTGCTCCGGCACCATGCCACCTGATGTTAGTTCATTCCTACTGGATAGGGGCACTGTGAACTATCTGTTACCCATCCACTTGTCAAAATTTCAGATGGAGGGCCAGCAAGGTGCTCTGCTTGACTCACCTTGAAATAGATTACCTCAAGGAATGTGTTAGGGTTAAACGCATTCCAAAATGACTACGTTTCTTTAAATTTCCCAACAATGTTCAGCAGGGAACCAGCTATTACAATAAGTTATGCGATATTTTTGACAAGGCAGGGCTGGAGATGCTTAATTTAATGATTTGTGAATACGAGTCAAAAACACAAGCACTATTGAATGATTTAGACATTTTGAACAATAAACTAACTACTGATTTAGATTTTAATGCTTTTAAGCTGGATTATGACAAATTGTTTGACAATGTGGACATATTTTGTGACAAGATTCTTAACAGGAAGCTAAGAAAGCTAGAGAGAGATTTAGTAGATTATAGAGATGGGGTGGCCTACCCTTCCCCTAATCGATATAACAGAGGGGTTTCTACTAAGACACCCACCAGTGGCATAGACAGGGGTGATGATATTCAAGAGGAAATAGAGGAACTTCCGAGAAGAAGTGAAAGACTAGCTGAAAAGGGTAGAAGGGGTAACAACAACCAAGATTTTCAGCGGAACCCCGGCAAGACCGGGGTTTGGGGGCAGAGACAAGCACCCAGAACATGGATCCCCAGACGTTAAATGACACTGATATTCCTAATGATTCTAGATCCACAGGAGACCTTGATTGCGGTTTTAACCTAGACCCTGATTTAATTATTAACAACATAGGAAGTATAGAAGGAAATTGCACTATGTTAAGGAAGGATAACTTCATAATCTATAACTACACAGATGTGGATTTAGAAGACTGTGCATTCGACGTATTCACTCGTGGTTTACAGTTTGTCCCCTCTAAACCAATGAATTTGATACAAGCATTAGTGGAATTGAAGCTTTTCACTAGAGGTTGGAACTTGACCCAGGTATTTAAAGGGCAGAAATTTAATGACACAGGCCTGGCTCGTACTAGTCTAATTAACCCCCCACTCCATCCAATAATTCTTTTCTTTGAAAAATTGGTTGAAAATTACTTTAGAAAAATATCTAAAGGTAAAAAGTCTTCACCTATGTGTAATTTATCTATGCAAGAAACCGATTTTATTAACTATCTTAAAGAAGAGAATATTAGGATTATGAAACCGGATAATGGTGGAGGGGTGGTGCTCATGTTCTCTGGTGAATATGAAGCACACATTCATACCATGCTTCAGGATGATGAACAATATGACACGGTATCACGAAACAAGGTCAATATAGCCTTTGCTCAGATTAATTATTATCTGAAAGATCTTTTACTGCAGCAAGTTATTAATGAGAGGGTTTATAACTACTTATACGTGGAGAAACCTAAGATACCGGTCATATTTGGGATCCCTAAAACCCATAAAGGAGTTCCCCTTTAAGGTTCAGACCAATAGTATCAGGTGCGGGAGGTGTGACTGAGCCTATAGGAAAATTCATTGATTATTTAACAAAGGAATTTATGCCCCTGCTCAGCCACGTTTGTAAGGATTCTTGGCATTTTCTGCGTGATATTCCTGTTTCTTGTTTTTCACCAGACTTATTAATGATAACTATAGAGATTAAGGACCTCTTTTCAAGTATCCCCCACAAGGAAGGGTTAGAATGGTTTAGTGAGTTTCTTAGTAAAGAAACTAGTCTTACGAACAAGTTTACTAATTTATTAACTGAGCTGATGGAAATTGTTTTGCAGAACAACTTCATTTTCTTTAATGGTGAATTGTTTCGGCAACGTAAGGGGGTAGCCATGGGGGCATCATGTGCCTCATTCTACGCTAACGTGGTACTACACAAATGGGAGCACATATTTGTTTTGATACCCCCTTGGAAACAGCACATCCTCTTTTACAGACGATACTTGGATGACATCTGTATCCTCTGGGGAGGTTCAGAAGACGAGTTAAGAGAATTTTTTAGATACATTAACACTACTACCAGCTTCTTACAATTCACGCACACTGTTAGCTCATATGAACTACATTATTTGGATATTACCTTGTACAAGGATTACACCCGGAACACTTTCCATTCTAAATTGCACCGCAAACCCACCTTTTCTAATTCATTGTTACACTGCGAGAGTGCACATCCTCTGTATCAAAAAAGGGGAATTATTAAAGGGCAACTCATCAGAGCCTGTAGAATTTGTAGTACCCAAGAAGTCTTTGAACTTGAGGTAGAAGTTTTACAGGCTTTATTTTTGGAAAGAGGATACCCTTTGGAACTATTCAGGAGCTTAGCTGATGAGGTAGGTTCCCTAAGAAACACCCTATACACACCTATTTTAGGGAAAGGACCAGAAGCAGTGATAAAACCAGCTTCTAATATATTTGGCCACCCTACGAATAGTTTTATATATACATATTCCTCCAATTCAAAGGAAATGGAAGAAACTATAATAAATCATTGGCCGGTCTTAGCCCTTTATGAAGAATTTAAAGACTTCCTACCTTCTAGACCTAGTTTTGTAAGGAAAAGGGGTGTGAATTTTAAAGAAATTTTTGAAAGGAAACAAGACAACAAGAGGAAGGTGAAGCAACCAAGAATAGGCACATACAAATATGGTGCTTGCAGTCAATGTCAAGCCATATTAAATGAAGAATCCGTATATATTCTATCTAGGAGGTTTAGGGTACATCCAGCAGGTTTTTATACTTGTGCCATTAAAGGTGTGGTGTACCTGGGTCTTTGCACCACATGTCAAAGTTTTTATGTGGGGAAGACCGAAAGGGAACTTAGAAAACGGATTTACGAACATTTTTATGACATGGCTAGGAAGAAAGAAACAAACGCCTTCTTCAAGCACTCCCTCCTCTGTTCAGGGTCTAATATTAAATTTTTAGTATTAGAACAAGTTGAGCCAGATGCTAGGGGTGGCGATTGGGAATCCACCCTTGAGTACCGTGAGTTATTATGGCAGTTAAGGTTGGATGCAGGAAGACCACCCGGGCTCAACGGGACCATCAGTATCATATCAGTGCTCAAGTTAAGAAGGGCAAGGCTATAGTTATTACATACACTATTAATGGGCCACTCCATTTCTGATGTTATTAATGAATCTATATTTATTTATTTATTTATTTATTCATCTTGATGGGGACATATGTACTAATTATTTAATAACTACTTTTGCTTTTCAGCTTATACTTGGCGACTTTTTTAGATTAACAAATAAATAATTGATGCTTTTAAATAATAATAGAGAATAAACGTGCCTATTTGTAGACCCCAATGAAATTAACATTGGATGAGGGGTTCTACTATTATATATATATATATTTTTTTTTTAGGCAACTTAGGTGCATTTATATTTTAAGAGCACTATTTTGTACACTTTTAACAATTTTATATAGAACAATAGTATAATATATTGTTTTTTAACAAATTTGTATAACTTAACAAAAAACATAAAATCTAATACTGTTTAATTTCCAGCTTAGGAAGCACATTTAGATGTAAGTTAGTTTTTAACACATTTTATTTACACTCAAATATGTAAAGGTTCCTTTAAATGTTCAATTAATAGCAGGCATTTTTAATTAATGATATGACTGACACAATATATAAGGTGTGTTGCTAAATGGAATGGCATCACTTGAAAAAGCTCAGAATTGTCTGAGTGAAAGCGCTTGTGTTAAGTTTGTTTGTGGACTATCTGAAATAAAGGACGTTGTTTTTATGCACCATTTTGCTTCTGCTTTGCTTCTCTGGTCGTGGATTTTGGTTACTTGGTTTTATATCTGTTGGCTCAGTATAGGAGGTGCCATTGTGCAATAACTCAGAGCAAATCTGGGTATTGCCTTTTGAGGTTTTTGATATAGCTATAGAAGGCTTTGTGGTTGTTTTTGGTGTCAGCACTTCCACTATAAAGAAACTTCTCCAGAAACTGAAGCCTTGCACTAATGCCCCTGACACCATTCCCTCCTACTTCCTAAGCATAGCTGCAGAGGCTATTGCTTATCCCATCAGCATTCTAATCAACCGATCTATTCATGAATGCACTGTGCCCCAACTGTGGAAGCAAGCATTCATTATCCCTCTACATAAAGGAGGTAACAATTGTAGCATCAACAACTTCCGCCCTATTGCTATCCTGTCCCCTATTTCTAAAATCCTGGAAAAATGTGTCCACCTTCAACTCTTGCCACATCTATTGGACAACAACCTTATAACTCCTACACAGCATGGATTCAGGCCAAACCACAGCACTATCACAGCTCTCTTATCATTCCTTGAGACTGTTAACACTGCACGTGATTCCGGCCACATAGTCTCTACCCTACTACTTGACCTCTCCAAGGCCTTCGACACTATCTCACACAATCTGCTCTTAACCAAACTGTCAAAACTTAACCTCTCTCCGTCTTCCATAAATTGGTTCTCTAGCTATCTATCAAATAGAAACCAAGCTGTTAAATGGAAAAAGGCCACTTCCCCTTTCCTTAGTACCCCCACTGGAGTCCCTCAAGGATCTATTCTTGGTCCCCTCCTCTTTAATATATTTATAAATGATTTCCATAAATCAATTCCTTTTGCAAACATCATCCAATATGCAGATGATTCTACTATTATCTGCTCTGCCACCTCCTCCTCTCAGCTCCAAACACTTACCCAGGAAGCTTTTTTAATTACCGAGCAGTGGATGAGAAAAAATCACTTGGCACTCAATGCCTCCAAAACAAAACTTATGGTATTTACCCCCTCCAAGTCCACTTCCTTCAATATAAACTCTTTCTCAATTACCAGCCAAAATAACTTACCCCTGGAACTAGTGACTGAAACAAAGCTACTTGGTGTTCATATTGATAATAGGCTTAGCTACAACTCCCATCTACAACTAAATATTAAAAAAACTCATCAAAAACTAGGTATGCTCTACCGCCAAAATCAGTACCTTACAAGCTCTTCCAAAATCACACTCGCCTCCTCTTTTCTCATCCCCTCCCTTCTCTATGGGGCCCCACTATTGACCAACCTTCAGTCCTCTCTAAAAAACCAGCTATCCTCCTGCTATAATAAAATCGCCAAATTCGCTAATGGACACAGGTCCTACACACACCACTGTTCTTCTCTCCAAACCCTAAACTGGCTCGAACTACCTAATCATCTTACTTATATACAGCTGACTTTCGCTCACAAGCTCATTCTTAGTCCTTCTCTTTGTCCATCCCTGTCCTCTGCCTTTAAAATGCACCTACCAAACAGAGTATTAAGATCTAACAATCAAAACCTACTAGAAGTCCATAAACCATCTCACCCCCCAGGTAAACACCTACTATCCTTCAACCTTGCCCGCCTCTGGAACTCACTCCCACCAACCATTCGTACCACCTCTAACCGCTACACATTTAAAAACTCTCTCCATACATACCTGAGGTCCCAATGGGATTGCTCTTGCTCTCTCCCCTCATAAATTTATTATATCTCATCATCCTTTACATTTTTGATACATATCTCTACCTTTTAAACCAAAGTTCCATCAACTTACCTACTCTGTAAGGTTTTGATGTCTGCTTGAATAACTCCTCTAGATGTTTATCACATTACCCCTTCTTTTTCCTACCTCTCATTTATCCTCATCATACTGTACTGATTAGAATGCTTTTGAATTGTGAACTTAAATGTTTTATGTTTTTACTCTGTACAATCTTTTGTATTTTATATTTGTATGCACCTAATTTTTGTCTGTATTGGAGCTTTTCTCCCCAGGACTCCATTGAAAACGGGTTCTTTTGGCCCAATGGACTATCCTGGTAAACCAACTGCAAATAAATAAATAAATAAATAAATAAATAAATAGCTGGCTTTAGAGGATTTGATAAGGGATGTCAGCTTTTTGTTCATAGGCTCCTAGGCTCATAGGAGATTACTAGGCTAGCAGCTTAGGGGCCCTTAGAAGCCTAGCCAAAATAACCCAATTTTACCCAATATATGGCCCCTAGGGGCAAGAGGATGACATGGATTTGTGCCTGTGCATTGAGTATCTTACAGATTGCCCCAGTCCATAAGGGACATAGGCACTACCCCAGGTGTGAATTTGATTCCCTATCCTAGATTCAAATTGCATTTGAAGAGGATAAGGGAAGGGCTCTGCTTAATGTGAATAGGAAGCCTGTCTCAAAGAAGGGGCAATCTCTGAGCAACATCTTTATCTCTCCAGCAGGTTTTCTTTTAAGTCGCTGACTAAGTTTAGATCCCTAGATTGGGTGACCCTCATGCTGTTTGACTTGTGAATGTGTAGCACCTCCATCATGGCTAAATTTGTGAATCTCTCTTTCAGGCATAGGTCACCCATTAATAGTCAGTAGGATACAGAGTAAAGGGATAGGACTTTTAGTCCATCCACATATTTCATGTTTATACCCTGTATTTTATTTGTGATGAACCTCTGAGGTCACTCCAGCTGCTGTAAGTGCATAGTCAAGTACATGCCAAACTGCACACTGTACTGGATTATTGGTTTAATGAGGGCTGGGTACAGCAGGACTATAATTTGCTTGGATCTGGATGCCATACTTTACTTATAAGTTGTGCCACATAAAAGGATCTCCTCACCACAGTGAACCTATGGCAGACGCAGATCACTCTGTGTACCTAAATCTCTCACCTTTGTCCACTATAAGGGGCATGTTATTGAAGTTGTAATTTGCAGGGGGTATTTGACTTCCCAAAGCATGTGATGATGCATTTTTTAATTTTGTTTTTGATCATGGTTTTAGCAACAATCATTTGTCTGATCTAGGCCCTCTTGAAGGATATCTACATCAGTGGGGGATATTCACTGATTACTACCAGTTGCAGTCCTCAGCAAACTTTCTCAAACAGAGGTTGTCCACATTTGCCTTGACTTTGGAGAAGTATATTCCAAACAGGAGTGGTCCCAGTACTGAGCCCTGAGGCACACCACTAGTAACTGGACTCTTGCTGGATCTGGATTCACCCACTTTAACCACATGTGTCCTGAGCCAGTTGGCTATCCATCTGGTGACCTATGGATTTATGCTCAGTTTTGTGAGTTTATTTATAATACCTGAGTGGGGAATTGTGTTAAATACTCTGGCCAGGTCGAGGTAGGTGGTATGTACATTTTTACTTTCATCCATGACCTTAATGAATTTTTCAAAGAAATCCACCAGGTTCAGTAGGTGCAACCTGCCCTTGACAAAGCCAGGTTGGGTTGGGTCCAGTGTTTGGAGGTCTCCTATGTCATTATAACATGTCCATAATTGTTTTTTCCCATGGCCTTATATATATATATAAACCTACTCAAACTTATGGGTCTAATTTCCCAGATTAGTAAAGGGTCCCCCTTTATGCAGAGCAATGACTGTTGCTGTCCTCCACTTTATTGGGGCAAAGCTGGTCCAGAGGCGTGGTTAAATAGAGATCCTAATGGACCAGATAAGTCCTTATTTAAGCAGTTTAAGAGGCAACCTGGTATATTTTCAGGCCCTACTGAAGCCGTGTTTTAGCTTTAGATAGTAGCAACCTGTTCTTTGGTGATAATTGGCAGGGAAGTGTTGAGTATTTTGGGGGGAGAACTAGGGAGATGAAATTTGAGCTGCATTTGCTGGCCAGCAGATTTGTTATGTCTTCCAGCTGTGTATAGGTGATGCCATGTACATCTAATTCAACAAATTGCTGAGTATTGCCCTTAAGATTGTGGACATAACTGAAAATGCCTTTTGGTTATCCTTAGCTTTGGAGGCTATTTTTCCCTCCACATCTGCTTTCAGGGACTTACACCCTGATTTGCTTGTTTAGACTAATGAGGGACATATTTCTCTGTTGTGCACATTCCCTCTTACTTCTTGACAGGATTTTCTTTCTTTTGCTGTACAACCTATTGATACTTGGGGTCCAGCAGAGTGGCGTGTTTTTGTGGAGTGCCCTGGGTTCATTTCGGTCTAGTTCTGCCATTTTCATGCAGTTGTTTATATGGTCATACAGGGCTTTTGTGTATGGCTCTGCATAGGTTTCTGTGCTTTCTGGATTTGGGGGAGCTTGGAAACTAGCTATGCCAACCCTTAATAGGGGGCAAATTATCTTGGAGAAGTTCTTAACGTTTTTGGGTTTAGTTGGGGGTACTAGTTTTACCTTTATTTCAAGGGAGTCTGCCCTGTGATCTGATCTTACTAGCTGAGGACATAAGACTGGGGTTGGGGTACAGCACTCTCCCCATATTTGTGAGTACCATATCTATGATATTTGTTCCATTAGTGGGAGTGCAGACTAGTTGTTTTGGGGCATTTGAATTTACAAAGTCAAGAAATCTTTGGGCCTGTGTTAGTGGTCGTGTATGCCTTCCCATTAATGGAGAGGTATTTAAAATCACATTTGAATATGGTATAGGGCTGGATAGTGAGTGATTCTAGTAACTTCAGGTATGACATATGGATTTCCTGGTTCACAGTGGGGGACCTGTATTTTTCCCATGGTTAGTTGGGACATGGAGTAGTTCAAGCATGTCCTTGGTTTACCAGCCTTGAGGTGTGCTTATCCTTTATGCACATAGATACACCTCCGCGTTTACATCTTTCATGTTCAGTGGGTGGTCTGAATGTATGAACGGCATTATAACCATGCTTTGCTGGAGTGTTTTCCATGGCTTTGAACGACATTTCCGTAACTGCACAGATGTCAGCATTCTCCAAGGTGAGGAGAGCTTCCTGGGAGTGCAGTTTCTTGCTGAGGCTCCTAGTATTGAGCAGTAACACCTTTAGTTTGTACTGAATAGCTTTTGTTATGTTGGAAGGTTTGTCTGTTTGGTAATGCCTAAACTGGCACTATAAGGGTGGATAATGTTTTGGCCAATATTTGAAAGCCTAGAGGTGACAGCTGAAGACCATCCCTGGAAAAGCAGTGTGGCCTATCAACCATGTCCCACTAGGCTGACAAGTATTGGATCCCTTTGCAATGGTACCAGTAGCTAAGCCAGTTGTTAAAGTTGATCATTTTCTGATGGTATTGTGGCATCATCTTTGGAGACAGTAGAATACTGCTGAATGCTAGGCTCATACCTACCTGTGACATATTCTGAGAGCTCAATCATGCCTTTCTTCACATAATCCAAGGAGGTACATCTCGGGTAATTTGTGCCCACATGGACTATGGCTGAATCATACTGGTACTTGGGGGTAAGTAACTTGAGAGCTTGTGTTATCTGGCAAACCCTAGACCCGGACAAGCAACTACCTGTAGCCTTCTCCTTATCCACCTTTATAATGGCGACATCAGTGTGTCTCACAATGGAGTCTCCAATGAGCAGAATATTTGGTTGTGGAGTGTTTCACCTTATGGACTTGGTAGCTGAGGCACAATGAGATGTGACTTTGTGTTGTAATGGGAATTGTTTGTATGTGTACCTGAGGAGTTTCTGAGGACTGCACCTGACACACCTTTGAGGTTTGAATAAGTTACATGTGAGAGCACCTTTGCATATGTTGGTCTATGTGGTTGGCCTTTTGTGGGTGTGGTGAGTGATGTGTGTGAGTTGCTGACAACCTGTTTATTGCCTTTTGTGTCTGTATGTGTGAGTCTAACCTCCAATGTCAATGTGTAATTACAACTTTCCCATACTGTATTTGTTTGTTCAAAAATTAAATGGTTGTCACTGTACGTAAGTCAATTGTTACATTGCCTCAGACTACCCATGTCCACCAAGCTGGATGGAGAGGATAACAGGAAAGTGCCCATCCATGGTTGCAGGTCTTAGTGTGTACTTGAAAGGAATAGGTGTGGAGAGTGTTTGCAACCAGATAAGGGTGATAAGTGAGGTTTTCCAGTCTTGTGACTTCTGTTGTAGAGTTTATTGATGCCTGGGGACCACCAGATTGGCTTCCTGTTTTTGGAGGAGAGTGTCTTGGTTCTGTTTGGTATGGCAAGGTCCATGCATTTGTGTACATGCTCATTAGTGTATGATTTGGCAGTCATGCAGGCATTTTCCATTGGCATGGGTGCCAAGAAGTTAGTCCCCTCTGTTTTTAGGAACCCAAAGTTGGCTTTAGAGAAGTTTTTTAGGGTGTCCACCTTAGCAGGGGTATAGGTGAGATGAAGATTTCCATGGTGATCAATTTGTGGTCAGATTTAACCAGGGAGGAATTGACTATAGGTGTGGAGCAATGGTCTCACATGTTGGTGATAACCAGGTGGAGGATGATGCTTCCTCTGGGGTGGGGGGTCAGAAGGAGCTGGTCCAGGGCATTGAATTGATAAATTCCAGAAAGTGCTGGGCCTGTACCTTGGTACTGGAATAGTTTTCCCAGTTGATGGAAGGGTAGTTGAAGTCACCCAGTATGAGAGTAGTGGGTTGGACCTTGATAGATTCCAGGGTGCTTAGGAACTTGCAGTGAGAGTCTAGGGACATGTTTGGGGTTCTGTAGCAGGCTATGACTTGTATTGCCGTCTTACCCAGTGTTGCACCTGAAGTATCTCGGATGCATTATGCTTTGCTACCAGTCTAGAGGTGTACGTATTCTTTAAGAATATGGAGACACCACCCCCTTTGAGGCTTCTGGCCATATTCTGGGGCCAAAAGGTATGGAATGAGTTGAAACATGGGAGCACAGGGATGCTTCCTGCTTTTTTTAAACCAGGTCTCGGTTACAGTACAAATGTCGACATTCTCCATTTTGAAGAGAGCTTTGAGCGAGTGCATTTTGAGATGTAGACTTCTAGCATTGAGCAGCATGACCCTCGGATTGCATTTGTTTGTAGCTGTTATGGTGGAATTTTGGTCTTTGGAACACTGCCTAAAAAAGCCACTATAGGGGTGGCAAGAGCCTTAACCAGTACCCAGAATCCCGGGGGTGACAGATGCAGGCCATCTCTGGCAAAGCATAGAGGTCTGTCGATCATGTTGTCCCAGGCAGACAGATACTGGATCCCCTTAGAATTACACCAGAAACTTAGCCAATTGTTGAAGTCAATCATTTTCTGCTTCCACTGTGGTATCATTCTGGGTGTCTGTAGAATACTGCTGAGGGCTAGGGTCATACCTGCCTGGGCCACATAATCCAAAAGTTCCATCACATCTCTTTTAATGTAGTCCAGGGAGGTACATCTCAGGTCATTCACACCCACATGGAAAACGAGTCCTATTTGTGGAGGGACCTGAGTGCATGTGTTATGTGGTGGATCCTAGCACCCGATAGACAACTGACTGTTCCCTTCTTGTTCAACCTAGTGAATGGGACATCAGTGTGCCTCACAATTGAGTCTCTTTTGATTAGTATATTGGGAAAAGTGTTTTGCCTTAAGGGCTTGGGTTGAGGGGCACACTGTGATGGTGAGCTATGTGTTCTGGGGTTGGTGTGTTGTTGTGGTAGACTACATTTCTGTCTTGGGGGTCTCTGTTTGGGTAAATATTTTTGAGCTTCCGTGAAGGTGGGTGTATGGTTTGTGTTTGTGTGGATTGTCACGGTTGGTGTTTTGGAGGGCTGTGTGTTCTCTGTAGTGAGTTGCAGTTGTTGAACTTCTCCTCTTGACCAGCTAGTCCAGTCTTGATTGGAGCATGCACTTCTTCCAGTTTGGTGCATCTCTCACAGGTATGAGTGTTGGGAGGTAAGAGGAGAGGGTTGTCTGTGTACATAGACAGTTGCCACACTGTTCTCAGAATACCCAAGTGTACCAGGTTAGCAGGAGAAAGCACAGGAAATTGTCCTACAATCATACCAGGAGGGGTGGTCATAACTAGTAAGTACTGGTGCTGTTACTGCATAAGAACAGCTAGTGCTGATAGCACCTAGGTGTGCTACAATAAATGCTACAAAAGCCTGTTAAACTGCTAGCCGAAGTGCAAGAAGTAAAAGAACAAGCACGTTCTAAGGGGAAAATTGAAGAGCAGACTTTCTAGCGCCAGTAATAGTTTACCTCAGCTGAGTGCCACTGTGCAGTGTGCAAACACGGGCTTTTAAACCAGAAAATTGAAAGGGATGGAAAAAAATGCTCAAAAGGCCACTAAACTTCTATTTCTGGACCAGAAACCACTCTTCTTGTGGTCAGGGCTGGTGCTAGCATTTTGGGGCCCCCCAGAAAGTTTCAAGTTTGGGGCCCTACCAAGGAGAATAAAGTGTGATCACATTGCTGTCATGCCCCCTACCCTGTCAAGCTCATCCAGCACCATTTAACCACCACTGTATAGTGTTAGTACATTCATACCATTAAAAAGTCTCTGAAGTGCCAAGGTGCACACACTAACAGGCATTTAGTGCTAATGTTACATTATGACAAGTCCCTGTATGTGTAGTGCAGCATCATGCACTGCTACTTAGTGGGGGTTAACATTGGTGGTTATAGACGCAAACGTTTTGTTTGTTAAATCTTCCCTTAGCACTTTGCTTGTGGTCCTCCAGAGGTTTTTGTGGCCCTGCTCTACTGTCAGGTGGAAGACTAAGCCTAGTCTCAGAGGTACTGACACACCTGTCACACACTAGACATTCCTAAGTGTGACCTCTTTTCCTGATCATATAAATTTACTTAACACTATGGATAGGCAATGTTCCACAGTGTCTCCAGCCAGCTTGGTCAAAATGGGCATCCTGAGGCAGTGTAGCAACTGCCTCATGTAAACAGACTATCTTCTACTAGTCCACACAAACTCAGCACACGAGAGATGCAACTATATTAAGAACCTTCAATCCATGCTCTTCACACAACAGTCAGTAGAATCTCAAAAAACACGAAAAACTTTTAAAATAACAAAGAAGGCACAGCTCGGAAAACAGGTCTTTCGTTTAATACCAGGACTTAAAGCGCTTTTAGTTTGCACCAAAGCAAACTTCTTCAGAAGTAAAAAATTGGTTACACACATCATATTTAAAACCAAAGTGGAAGTGACATTTTAGACCACATCTTTAAAGCAACATTGTTGCTTAAAGCTATACACAGATACTATGTATCAAAAACAATGACATTATAACTCCCAAAAATGCAATAATTAAAGTGATATATTTAAGAATGTATGTATGTATATGTATATGTATATATATATATATATATATATATATATATATATATATATATATATATATATATATATCAATAGTTTGTAATTTAAACTGAAAAGTTATGTTATATTATATTACCTGACACAACAGTCAGTACATATGACAATGAGAAGGTTGTCAGCATGCACACGTCACCTCACCTCCCACTCCAACCAAACCCACATCACACATACTTGCATATGTCGAGGTTCTCACCAGAAACATACCTAAACACCACAGACCTCCCAAACACAAACACATGCACGCTACACATATTTCCTCTGCAGAGCACACTACATAAAATAGCTTATGCACCAGTGTCTCACCTGTCAAGCCCTTAAAGCAAAACACAAAACCAAACATATAGGTGATTCCATCTGGAGACACACAGATGTCCCTCTCACCAGACTGGATAAGGAAAAAGTCAGTCAGCTGTCAGGATCCACCATATCACACATGCACTCAAGTCTCTCGGCAACAGCTACTGTTATGACTCCATCATAGTCCATGTTGGTGTGAATGACTTGAGATGTACCTCTGGAATATATGAAGAGAGACATGACTGAGCTCTTGGACTATGTGTCTCAGGCAGGTATGTCCTTAGCCTTAAGCAGCAGTTTACCTTCACCCAAGATGATGTTGCAATACAAACAGAAAATGATTGACGTCAATAATTGGCTTAGTTTCTGGTGCCATTGTAAGGTGATCCAGTATCTGTCAGAATGGGATGACAAGGTCGACAAACCTCAATGCTTTGACAGAGATGGTGTTCATCTGATACCCCTGGGATTTTGGCTACTGGCCAAGACTCTTGCCACCCCCATAGTGCCTTTTTTTAGGCAGTGTCTCAGGGAAAAAAAATCCCAAAAAACTAAATGTCTGTGGTTGACAAAGTTTGATGATGACTGCAAAGTGGGAGGAGTCATACACTCTCCAAATGATGTCAACACCCTACAAGGGGATCTTATGCAAACAAATGATTGGTGCCATAGTCACTGCATTAAACTCGGTGCAAAAAATGTATCATCCCTTTCGGTAAGCATGATGTTCCTGCTAACTACCACATCAATAGCAACACCCTAAGTAAGCAATCATTGGTGAGAGACCTGAACACACAGGTTGACAGCAATCTCGCATTTGATCACCATGTCTTCACATTGGTAAGAAAGACCATTCTATATTGCTCATCTCATCTCATAAGGGTATTGCCTCTAGGAAAAAAAAACTTGTAATCTCCCCTGTACTCTTCCCTCATCAGGCCAGTGATTGAGTAAAAGACCCCTTTTGGTATGTACCTTTCCAAGCACCTGCAGCAATTGGAGAGACCACAAAAGGTTCACCACAAAGAAAATTCAAGGTCTTCATCATCTGTCCTATATGGATCATTTCAAATCAATGTCACTTTATTCTGCTCTGCCTTGCATATGCTGCAATTTCTGACCCTGCTTTATTGGAAATGCTGCATATCCACAAGTCAAATGGTAGACTGGTTACTCGCTCTAAAGACCTTAACCTAGTATGTGACATTAACATAACCTGCTGGAGGGACATATTTGTCTCCCAGAGGTTACCACATGTTTGGAACAGACTCCCACTTCATGTCAAACAGAGCACCTCATTGGCCCTCTTCAAATGCAGTTTGGATGATTGGATGTATAACCGTAAATTCACTCCGGGGGTTCCACCTGTGTCTTTTTTGGACAAGAAAAGTAGGTGCTGATTGTGGAAATAAGGGTAGAACTTGGCTAGGCTTGTAAAGGCCATAGAACCATTAGCCTAGTAACTTCCTACGATCCTATAAGAAGGTGTGTATGTAAGGTATCAAGCAGTGCCTGCAGTGTTTGTCATGTAGGAGTCAAAACTATGCTGCATCTGTGGTGACGGTTCAATGTGTGTGCACATGTGTTTGTCTTATTAGAAATGGTAGGGCATCAAGTGCTGTTTATTGCATTTGTGATATGTACCATCCTTCCTCAACCCCTTTTCCCATTTTTGGACGTGGGGTCAGGGTGTCCCTTCCACAGTGACAATCATCTTGTGCCAAGGTTTACACCACCGGCTGGCTAGCCCTGCTGCAGTAGTTCATTCGCACCACTCACTCGAGCACACACACTCGCCTATGGCCAATTTGGAGTGTCCAATCCACCTACTGCATGTGTTTGGAATGTGGGAGGAAACCAGAGCACCAGGAGGAAACCCACATGACCACAGGGAGGACATGCAAACTCCACAAAGAAGGCACCCCAGTCGAGAATTGAACTGGAGAACCTCTTAATGTGAGGTGACAATGCCAACCATTGCACCACCACAGCATGCAGGCATATGTGCGAGTGCTTGGGTCTGGTGAGTGTAGAGTCTTTTCTCTGAGATTGAATCATACCTGTCAATCTCTTAGCTCAAGAAATCTGGACAAAGCCTAAAATAGCAGGGCACAAAGGCCCAAAACCAGGTACAGATTTTAAATATTGCTCTTATAACACGAACAATGTCCCAGGAAAACAGCTAGGAAAAAAGTTAGCAGAAGCACAAGTAACCAATAAACTTCTTCATACGAATCCCAAAAATGTAGTAGTCATTGAGAACTTCTCCTTTAGTAAAATGCTTTTAATGACAAGCCAAAGTTAAAATACACGGAAGAAATAACTTTCAGTAGAAGTAGAATCCAACGTTAAAAAAGGGAATAAATCAAGCGCTTTCACCCGTACCTATGACGGGCTTTCTCAAGATAACTTGTAACCATTCCATTGCTTGCTTATATACAATGCTAGTAATTCAATTAAACAATTAAACAAATTTGTTTAACAATCTAAGTAGATCAGTTTTTACATAGCATTGCTTTAGCATTTTTTATTATTAAAAGGCAACTACTAACCATGCTCAATTAAAATGTGTTGTCAAACAAGCTATGTTGCAGAAACCTTTTTATCGTGGTTTGTTTTAAAACTCTGCTGGTTATATTTAATAAACAGTGTTTTGTAGTGTTTTGCGCTATAATAAGCTAGCTATTTCTCTCTAAACCAAGAGTGTTCCTAAGCCCAATATCCATTTTGAAATGTAAATCCCAACTGGATGTCTTCACAAAAATTTTGCGCTGTTTCTTATATCTGGCGCAAATGTTATTAAAAAGCAACTGATAACTGTGTTCATTTAGAATTAAATATCTTTCTTACTGTGTTATTGAAACATTTTTTATCATAATGTGTTCTGACACTCCGCTGATTATATTTGTGAAACACTTTATAGTGCTTTACACTGTAATTACCTAACTTGTTCCTTTCTAAACTGGGCGTATTACTAAGCCCAATGTCCATATTAAAATATAATTCACAACTGAATGTCATATCAACAAACTTCGCGCTGTTTCTGATAACTGGCGCGGATGCATTCAACAATATAACCATCTATTAACAATTTATTAAAACTAATTAAATATAAAAATATGAAAATTTCTACTTCTTAATTCATTCTCTACATAAATTATTAAATATAAATCATTAATAAAAAAGTGTATTCAATAATTCGTTCTTTTCCGGTGTTAAATGCAATGATTTATTGGAAAGTGTTGATCTCGTGGTACATATTCCTACAAAGTAAAACCTTTTATGGAATGTGAACGTGTTTTTAGATGTAATATTCATTTTATGATTGAATTTAAATCACTACAAATACGTCCGCTTTATTTTTATTTTTAATCAAACTTCTTAAATAAAAATTTTATATTTTGATTTTGCGATAGCTTCTATAACGTATCTCTGACTATACAAATTCAAAGTGAAATTCTTTTGTTTTATTATGTTTTTCCGTTGTCCAATCACTAATTGTCCTGACCACATAATGCTTCAGTATTATTAATTATGATAGTAAACAACACCATATTTAAAAATATATATATATGTTGTTAATATTTATGTTAAAAAATATTATAAAAAAGTATTATAAAAAATTGTTATATGAAATTATTATAATAATATTCTTTTTGTAACATATAGTTTACATATTAATAAACCAATATATAAATTTCATTTTGCTACTTTCTTGTTATGTCGTTCAATTTCCAAAGTCATAAAATACATTGTTATTAGTTAGATATAACTGAATAAATATTTAATAAATATGTAACTGGATATATTCAAATATACAAATAAATAAATAAATATAAATAATTAAATAAATTAATGTTTTAAATTTTAATATTTTGAAGTTCTTTATGTAATGTGAAACTGTGCATATTTTTTATCTCTTATGCTGTTATATCTATGATTATCAATTCATTTGGAATATAATTTCATTGATTTTATTAATATATTTTTTGATGGAAAAAATATTATAAATTCTTCCTAGAATTGAAATAAAATGAATATATTAATATATTCATAACTAACCAATATTTTGCTGAATAATATGAAGAACTGTTTTATCATAAAGGATCTGGTGTATATAGTAAATCATCATAATTTTGCCCTTCTTAACTTGAGAAGACTTGTAATACTTATGGTCTCATTGAGTCCTGGGTGTTTTGAGGCATTTAATCTAAGTTGCCAATTCAACTCCTTGAATTCAATGGTAGCTTCCCAATCTCCCCCTCTCGGGTTTAGGGGCACTTGCTCTATAACCATAAATTTTAGGGTCATATTTGGGCATGCGTTAAGATGTTTAACAAAGGCATTCGTTTCTTTCTTTTTCTTGATATCATACATGTGCTCGTAGATTCTTTTGCGTAATGTTCTTTCAGATTTACCTATATAAAAACTGTCACATTTTTGACAAATGCCTAAATATATAATACCTTTTGATCCACAGTTATAATAGCTTGTTGATTTAATAAAAAATTTTCTTGATTTAATGTAATAACTGGTTAGTTATGAATATATTAATATATTCATTTTATTTCAATTCTAGGAAGAATTTATAATATTTTTTCCATCAAAAAATATATTAATAAAATCAATGAAATTATATTCCAAATGAATTGATAATCATAGATATAACAGCATAAGAGATAAAAAATATGCACAGTTTCACATTACATAAAGAACTTCAAAATATTAAAATTTAAAACATTAATTTATTTAATTATTTATATTTATTTATTTATTTGTATATTTGAATATATCCAGTTACATATTTATTAAATATTTATTCAGTTATATCTAACTAATAACAATGTATTTTATGACTTTGGAAATTGAACGACATAACAAGAAAGTAGCAAAATGAAATTTATATATTGGTTTATTAATATGTAAACTATATGTTACAAAAAGAATATTATTATAATAATTTCATACAACAATTTTTTATAATACTTTTTTATAATATTTTTTAACATAAATATTAATAACATATATATATATTTTTTTAAATATGGTGTTGTTTACTATCATAATTAATAATACTGAAGCATTATGTGGTCAGGACAATTAGTGATTGGACAACGGAAAAACATAATAAAACAAAAGAATTTCACTTTGAATTTGTATGGTTAGAGATACGTTATAGAAGCTATCGCAAAATCAAAATATAAAATTTTTATTTAAGAAGTTTGATTAAAAATAAAAATAAAGCGGACGTATTTGTAGTGATTTAAATTCAATCATAAAATGAATATTACATCTAAAAACACGTTCACATTCCATAAAAGGTTTTACTTTGTAGGAATATGTACCACGAGATCAACACTTTCCAATAAATCATTGCATTTAACACCGGAAAAGAACGAATTATTGAATACACTTTTTTATTAATGATTTATATTTAACAATTTATGTAGAGAATGAATTAAGAAGTAGAAATTTTCATATTTTTATATTTAATTAGTTTTAATAAATGGTTAATAGATGGTTATATTGTTGAATGCATCCGCGCCAGTTATCAGAAACAGCGCGAAGTTTGTTGATATGACATTCAGTTGTGAATTACATTTTAATATGGACATTGGGCTTAGTAATACGCCCAGTTTAGAAAGGAACAAGTTAGGTAATTACAGTGTAAAGCACTATAAAGTGTTTCACAAATATAATCAGCGGAGTGTCAGAACACATTATGATAAAAAATGTTTCAATAACACAGTAAGAAAGATATTTAATTCTTAATGAACACAGTTATCAGTTGCTTTTTAATAACATTTGCCAGATATAAGAAACAGCGCAAAATTTTTGTGAAGACATCCAGTTGGGATTTACATTTCAAAATGGATATTGGGCTTAGGAACACTCTTGGTTTAGAGAGAAATAGCTAGCTTATTATAGCGCAAAACACTACAAAACACTGTTTATTAAATATAACCAGCAGAGTTTTAAAACAAACCACGATAAAAAGGTTTCTGCAACATAGCTTGTTTGACAACACATTTTAATTGAGCATGGTTAGTAGTTGCCTTTTAATAATAAAAAATGCTAAAGCAATGCTATGTAAAAACTGATCTACTTAGATTGTTAAACAAATTTGTTTAATTGTTTAATTGAATTACTAGCATTGTATATAAGCAAGCAATGGAATGGTTACAAGTTATCTTGAGAAAGCCCGTCATAGGTACGGGTGAAAGCGCTTGATTTATTTCCTTTTTTAACGTTGGATTCTACTTCTACTGAAAGTTATTTCTTCCGTGTATTTTAACTTTGGCTTGTCATTAAAAGCATTTTACTAAAGGAGAAGTTCTCAATGACTACTACATTTTTGGGATTGCTCTTATAAGCTTAGAATGTTGCTGGAAACGTATGATTTGTGTTAGCATGCATTTTCAGAAGGATATGAAGTCAGAAACTCAAATGTATGACATTATTTAGTGAATTTAGTCCTTGGTGATTTGACAGAAAACCACAACTTTTTATGAGCCACAGACAAAAAATATGAGGCAAAAATATGGACATTCTGGGAAAGTATGGACAGTTGAGAGCTATGGTAACTGTACAAATATTTTAAATAATTTTCTTACAAATCTAATCCTCCTCTTCATTATCAGCTGCACTGCAGAAAATTGACACCACTTTCCCTAAATTATATGTTAAAGTTCCCTCTCCTGGGCCCATCTACTCTCCTACTAAAATATAATCTGGGAATACTAGAGTTCCAAACAAACAACATTCTCAAAAAAGCTACAGTACAGTAAAACACATCTCCAATCTGCTAACCTCCATAAACAACCTATCTCTTTTCATCAGGAACTTACCCTAGTGGCTGCAACCAATCAGGTCCCTTGCTTTACTGAAGTGGTCCTGATTGAGTTCAGCTTACAGAGAAGTTTAAAAAAAAAAGGAATGGTGGAATTGTGTGGTGACGTTACACAGCCATACAAGGAGACGGAGAAACCTGCAGCTGTTTCATCTGGGGGCCCTCATACGCAGGGAGATAATCAGGAGCTTGCTGTGGGTTTGGTGGGTGCCAAGCACCAGCTATGCTTGTGGTAGATAGGCTACCTAGTGCTTACCACTCCCACTGATTAAGCTAGAAGGCTTCCCTCCAACACAGGTCTGGGGACTCAAACTTACAAAACAGTCCTGGATACAGCAAATCTGTATCTGGACTAGACTAGTTACAGGAAAGGTGGGAAACAATCTTAGAAATTTTTTTTTTTCAGAAAAGCAGTTAAAACAGTAGCAAAAACACTAAATGCAGTACAAGCTAGCACATGTGAGTGTGTAGCAATATTAAAACAGTTGAAATAAATGCAGATAAATTACAAACAAAAAACAAGTGCAGAGAGCAGTAAATTATGAAAACATCAAAATTGAGGCACTTAAGTATCTTTCTACTTCCTGTTGCTCTTGTAGTCTGCAGAATGCCAAAACTGGCTCCATGGAGCTTAAACAAGCGCAAACCAACGTAAACACAGACTTTTAAACCAGAAAGCTGAAAGAGATGGAAAAACTGCACAAAAGGCCAATAAACTACTGTTCTCACTACTGCACCTCTCTCCAATCATTAAGATGGCTAGAACTACCACGTCTCTCCTTCATACAACTCTTAACAGCCCACAACATACATAAACCCGCTGCCTTTCCCACTCTAAACTCTATTCTTCCTAGCTACCTGCCCACTAGATCTCTAAGATCCAATGCCCACAACATAAATAAACCCACTGCCTTTCCCACTCTAAACTCTATTCTTCCTAGCTACCTGCCTACTAGATCTCTAAGATCCAATGAAAAGCAATTTCTATATGTTCATAAGCCCAATAAAATGCTGGAAAATGCTTCTACTCTCACTACATTGCCAAAGCCTGGAATGATCTTCCAATAAACATTAGAAAAATTCCAACTTTCTCTCATTTAAATATGCATTGAAAGAACTGTTAAGCAAAGCATGGATCCATTCCTGCTCCAAGCCCACGTAATACCATATCCCTCCCAACCACCTTTTACAACAATCTGTGCCTTTAACTCTTCAGCAACCTCTACACCTCACCATGCTTTTACTACTTTCTCTCCCTCCTACTTCTGTTTTTATTTATACAGAGTTATTGGCTGTCTGTTACCCCTTTACACCTCTCTTCTTCCAACCTTCCCACATCAACTACTCTTACTCTTATTGCAAACACTATTTCCCTTAATGCTCTCATCTGCTCCTATGCTTCCCCTACTGCTGTCTGTCCTCCCTTTTTCCTATTCAAATAATTAATCAAGATTGTAATAAAATTCTTTCCTGTTACCTTCTAAATATCTGACATCTCTTCCATTGCAATTTTTGACATGTATATTTTTAGTCATGTAAGAATTCTATTGTAATATATTATGAATTACATGTATCTTGGAGCTTTTCTCCCCGGGCCTCTGTTGAAAAAGGGATCCTAGGACCCCAGACAGACTTTCCTGGTAAATAAATTTCAAATAAATAAAAGCTCATTCTAAGAGCCAGATATTGCACCTCTTCTGCAGTATGTGTGACTGGTCAAGTATGCAGCCGCAGAACGTGGCAGACTGACAGATGTGCAGTCGCTCCATATTTGCATGTTTGTAAATAATGGTGAGAATCCTTATCAGGAAATTGAATGCTTGCATTATCAAAGCCCATTTAATCAAGCTGAAAATCTCAAACAACAAAACATCAACACAGTAAAACAAAACTATTTTTGCAGGGGCAAGCCCACCTGCACCGCACACACCCTGATAATTATAAATACCAGCTCTGAGACTGCACCACAGTGGGGAAAAGACTTAATACCCGATACCTGCTATGCTATGACTCCCTTCAATTCAGATGCCAGTCAATGTTCTGTGCTTCAAGCATTTTGGCTTGACTAAATGGTCTTTGATGTGTATGTAGGTAGCCAGTGGTGAACATAAGAATGTCTTCTACACTCTTCTCCTCTGCCAGGTCTTTGATGGTAGTAAACAAGGCTTTGCATGATTGTTGAGTTTATATCATCAGCATGAGTGTTGAAGTGGACCCTCTTTTGGTATTCAGTGTATAAAGAAGTTGATAAATGGCTTCCTGAGTGAGGAGAGTGTCATCCATCAAACAGCAGTCATTATCACTCAGGTCAAGTATGTTCTGGTGAGTGGTATTTGCTACCACTGAGCTACATTTTAGTGGTAGTCCATGACTGTCTGTGCATGGGTTTCTCAGAATTTACCCAGGGTTGGCATGGTTTGATCATGAGGGCAAAGCCTGGGAAAATAAACCTGTTCTACTGGGCCTCTTTGTCAGTTGCTCTGTAACAGCTATAAACTGATTGCTCTATGTAATAACTGGCCAGAGGAAAAAGACTACCCAAGAAAACTCAACAAATTCAATTCAGATATCTGTTGATCAAGACTTCAACTAGAATTAACAAGGCCACATCTAAAGAACCTATCCTAGACATGATTCCAAAATCCACCCCAAGTAATGTTGCCACAACTGGTACCCTGCCTGATAACCTAAGCAATCACAAGCTAAGCTACATAATCAGATACCCCAAACACCTCCACAAGATTCATCACTATGTCAGAAACCTCAATTTTAATAAAGAAACGTTTACTTTCAGCCTGCTACCTGAGCTATGATACAGAAGTGCAATTGCCTAGACATGGTAAAGCCTTGCTGTGTTTAATTATGGTGTCTGCAAAAAAGCAATTACTAGAAAATGGAAATCAAAATCTAAACTCTTCCCCTTGATGAAGCAGAAGACCCATTTAATATAATATTTCTAAATACCCTGGCAATGAAAGCACCACTAGGAACCGTCCCCTTAGCTAACTAAAAAAACACAAAGCAGCTCATGTGACTTGGAGATAAAGCATTGAACTCATGGCAAAAAACCAAGTCTCAAACATCCCTGCAACAATATAGATAAGGAGCCATACGTAAAACAAGACAAAATACTTATAACAACACCCAAAATTCATCATCAAACCAGCCACAAAAAAAACTTCTGGAATCAATAAATACATTGCTAATCCTGGAAAATCAATCAACTCAGCCCATCCCCAACCAATAACTCCCAAAGCGTTGCTTCACTGTTTAACTCACATTTTATAAATACAGTAGCCTCCCTCTTACAAAACAAAATTACTACAAATCCACCTATCTGATTCCAATACAAATCCAGCTATCTGACTCCAGTCGTTGAAGCTACAAAAGACCTACGCGCACACACTCAACATTGCAAACAACTACAATTAAAAAATACCTATGAATCCTTAAGACAACTATCACTGCCGCTGACCAACTTCCACCTAAATACCTCAAACTCACTGCAGCTTGCATTGCATATCCTGTCTAGATTCTAATGAACCACTGTAGCCTAGAAAAATATGAACCCTGACCTATGGAAAGTGGTACACAAAACCCCTCCATAAGGTTGTCTCATCAACCGGGCTCACAGATTATAGCACATCTCCTTACTTTCACCCTTATCAAGAATCTTGTAAATGTGTTCACTCTCAACTTACTACATATATTTCCTCTCATAACCTCCTCTCTCCCTCACAGCATGGTTTCTGACTTAATCACAGTGCAGCCACTGCCCTTCTAAGGTTCACAGATGTAGTAAATCAAAATAGAAATTCAGGTCTTCTAACCTCCTCCCTATTTCTGGATCTGTCCAAAGCATTCAACACAATCAGAAAATTCTCCTAACTAAACTCTTTTTCTATGGGCTATCATCCTCCTCACTTAACTAGTTTCTGAGTTACCTCACTAATAGGTCCCAAGCAGTAAAACGGTGACAATTTCTTTTCTTTCCTTCCAATATCCATCAGAGTCCCACAAGGTTTCATCCTAAGCCACTACTGTTTAACTTTTTATCAATCACCTAAACATAGCAGCCAAAGACGCCTCTATAGTACAATAGACTGATGACTCCATTCTAATATGTGCTGTCAGGACACTATCCATGCTCCAGGCTCTCGTCCAGAAATCCTTTTCCTCTATAGAAGCTTGGCTCAACAACTCACAGCTCATAAATCCCCCAAAAAACTACTGCTGTTCACCGCCTCTCTCTCATCTGAAAAAAGTGCCGCTGCTATACTGTCCTCCAACAAGACCAATATAGAAGTGGTACCCCACACTAAACTACTAGGTGAGATTATAAATGACCACCTGAAATTTGATCTCTACCCTTATCAAGCCATAAAGAAGACTCATCAAAATCTAGGCTGCCTCTGTAGAGTAAAACAGTACCATACTGACTCTGCCAGGCAAAACATAGCCACTTTCTACCTCCACCCTATTATATGCCCTTCCTATCCTAATCAATCTCAACTTCTCTCTATCCGCAGACTAGAATAGAATAAACTAGCCAGATTTACTACAAATGATATAAATCACATCACAGCACTGCTCCTCTCCAAAATAAGTAAACTGGCTCTAACTAAATCATTCTCAATCTTCAAACTTCTGCACAACCATGAAAAATTCCATCTTTTCACTCCATCATTCAACCTAACACTACAAAGAGACAGATGAACTTTTCCCCCACTATCTCAACAGTACTGGAATGTGGCAGTCATCTGTAGTAAGCAGCAGTTCCTGATCTTTGGCCCCAAACATGTTGTGACATCTGGATAGTCTTCTCAATGCATCTTCAGTAAATGTGGCTGTTGCACATTCAGTCAATAATGAAGGCATATTCCTTCATTGTACTCTATTATTAACATATTTATTGACTATAGTATTAGTGTTATGAGAAACAGCCTTGATGCATTGAATAATGACATCCTTTTTGTAACTTCCTTTTCACCATAATCTATTTTGTGGTTGTACTACATTTACAGCTATACTAGCAATTGCTATTGCTCTTGTGTATTCCTGTAACAAATGTAGTTTGCCACTTTTATTCCTGTGGTCTGTTGCCACTCGAGCTATTCTCTGCTAACCATTACAGCTTCAGGCATGTGGGTTTGGACAAAACAAATGTTTGTCATGGTTTCACTGATGCATACTAGACCCAAACCTCTTGGTCAGTTCTTATAGTACAAAAGGTTTCATACGGAATTGAACAAAAAAGGCACAAGGAGGCCACATGTGCCGCTTAAGCATACTTCAGTGGTTGGCATTTTATCTGTGTTTAGTCACAATTTGTATCCAATTTGTATGCAGCCCAGCTCATTTTTAAGGATGCCCCATATTGCCATAATACTTGGTAAGCTCAATGCCCCATAAATGCCATATTCTAAACCAGGCGAAATACTTTTACTTTCACAAGGGTAAAATGTCCTTTTTGATTCTATAAATAAAGCTTAAATATTCATAAATTTGAATAATGTAAACATGCCACAATTTTTAATCAAAAACACAAGCTTTTCACCCATCAATGAATGCCACAGCTCTGACATTGTTTAATGTGCCTCAGATATTTCAGACTCAGTGGCTGGTAACAGTCACTTATTGACTAGCTTACTTCTAGTAGAGTGTCAACTTTCATTATCACTGACTGTTTTTTTTGTGTTCTGACCCACCACTTCAGACCTATGAATATAAATATTCACTGCTGGTTTCATTTGGTCTGTCTGTCCCACATGCTTGCCCCGTTATTGCACCTGGGATCTAATTTAGACTTTGAAATTATATTACAAAGGTACACTGAATCTGACTCATTAAATGACATTTTCTTTGCATGTTAATCAAGTCAAAACTTCCTTAAGTATTGTTTATTTCTTGCACTCGCACTCGGTTTTGGTTTGATTAAATCAGCTCATTCTGGCTTGTTAAGAAAGTAATAATTTTGTAGGAAACCCATTTACACATTGTTCTGTACTGTAATAGAAATAATGAAACCTTTGTATTGGACATCCTCACTTATTCCTTCTTTCCAGCCTTAAAAATGTGAATGTAACATTCTACTACATCATTGATAGCGGAAGGCCTTGTGCTGTAGAGCGATGGACAATTCCGTTATGTTTAACAAATTGATGTAGTTTTTCTGATATGATTTGTCACTATAAAATTCAGTGTATATGGTAGTAACACATAAGTGGCAAAATATGTTCTTAGTTTCCTTATTGTAGCTTGCAGCATTACTTCCGACATATAAAGTACTTCTATCCATTTTGAATATATGTGCATCACTACCATGAATGCACTGCTCATGAAAGGACTTGACAAGTCAATACATAGTCTTTTCCAGCATCTTCTTGGAAATTTTACATGCACAGCTGTGCTCTTCTTGGAATATTTTACATGCACAGCTGTGCTCTTCTTGGAATATTTTACATGCACAGCTATGCTCTTCTTGGAATATTTTTTTTTCCATTTGGCAAGGCACATGCTCTTTAAAGATGTACTCAGTCTTTACCATCTACTTTTTTCCCAGAATGTTTTTATTCATTTTATAACACAATAACTTAACAGTATAGTAACAAGAAAAAACAAACTATATAAAATGTCCATACCAACTAACGTAGGAGAACACGATATTTCTCTAACAGATCAAACAATTTTGTCCAAGCACTTAAGTGATAGTTATGTTAGTCCTTGCTTTTATAGTAGCAATCTCATTCTTACAAATGTATTTCACAAGATGAATAAACTCAACTTTAAAGACAGGAGTAGATTTGGATTTCCAGTTTTTAGTAACAATTTTCTTTGCTATAGAGAGGATAGACCATAGTAAAAATGTTTTTTTTTTTTTTTTTTTTTTTTTTTTTAGGAACGACTTCAGAAACATTGAAAAGGATAAAGGAGTCAGAAATTATACAGTTGTCATTCCATAGAGCTTTATAAAGATATTTAAAATCTAACCAAATTGGGGAAATTATTTTGCAATTAACCATATGTATCCAGTCTGCATCAGGGTGTCCACATCTCCAGCATTTCATTTCATCTTTCTTGTATGTTGTTGCTAGTCTATATGGGGTGAAAAAACAACTATGTAAAACTTTCCACGTGTATACACGCCACAACAGGGAAGATGTGGATTCCTTCACCAATTTGTAAACAGTTTTTTTTTATTTTTCTCTGAGAATACTTGTCTATTAACTTCACTTTGAATAATTCCAAAATGAAACATCTCTTTTGCTAAAATAATTTCTGAGAATTTTATAAATAACATGTATGAAGTGTTCTTGGGTGAGCTATTAACTGTTGAGATAAAATCCAAGATTTTTATGTTACTCTTATTGTATGCCTCTAATGAAGGTATGAGCTTAGTATGCATAAAATCCTTAAGTTTGGATGTCTAGCCAATTGCAATTTTGCAATCCATATCTGCTGATCAAATAGTCTGCGGAACTTATTTTTTTAGTGGAGAGAAATTGATTCCAATATAATAGGTCACTCTTCTTAAATTCTAACATTTTCTGAGTATCAAAAGATCTCAAACATTCATTTGTGTAAGCAATAGGAAACATTATTAATTCTTAATTGATTAGAAAACAAGCTTTTTAAACAGCAATATTTGGTTTATAAGAGGTGTGAGAACAAGTGCTGACCTTTCACTTTGAATGTACATTTTTAAAATCCATATAAAGATGTTTGTATGATTGAGTATATGGTTCAAGCAATGTCCTATTACTATTAAGTAAGGTTTCATGTATTGATTTCCAATATCATGTATAAGAAGTATTATTCCAAAGTGACGCTATGTTAATAAATGTGGAATCCAAATAAAAGTCAATATTTGTATACCCTATACCTCCTTCATCTCAGCTTGTGGTGTACCAGATAAAAAATTTTTGGGATACCAAAGGAAGTTGAGTAATACGTTATCAGTTTTCTGTTTAATTTTGACAGGTGGGGGAATTATTAGAGCTTGTCCAATGAATAAGATTTTAGGTAACAGTCATTTTGATTAAAGTTGGTCTGTTTTCAAATGTGAAGAAGAGTCTGTTGCAACTGTCATTTTGACTAGTAATTGAGTTTATAAGTAGTTGGTAAGTAGATGTGAGTGATTTTTTATAATTAGATTCAATAATGATTCCTAGATATTTAATATGAGTGCCATTCCAGGTTATGTCTCTTTGATTTGTTTCATAGTAACATTTCTATTCACTAGAAGAGCCTGAATTTTTTGTGATTGAATTTTAGACCAGAGATGTTTGAAAGATGTCTAGACTATGTAATAGGTGATCTACTGAATTTTCAATATCTTTAGAAGTTTAGTAGGTCATCAGCAAACAGCTGTATCTTGGGTGATAATTAGTCTGACACTTTATATCCTCTAACGCCGTCATTATTTCTAACATAATTTACAAGAGGCTCAATAGCCAGGGCAAAGAGTAATGGAGAGAGGGGGCACCCCTGTTTAGTACCTCTTAATATTTCAAATGGGCTAGATAGATAAGATCAAATCTTTACATAGGCTATGGACTTTTCATATAGTTTTTGCATTAATCCTATAAAGTTTGGGGAGAAATTGTATTGTATTTTTGCAGAGCTTTAATCAGATATGGCCATCTTAGGGAGTAGAGTGTTTATCTATATCAAGGCTTAAAATAGCTCATTTTTTTTCTTTGTCTATTAAGGATAGTAATCTAATTACATTGTCTTGTGCCTTTCTATTTTTGATAAACCCTGTTTGGTCTTCATGAATTAATATTAAAAATATCATTTAATCTGTCTGCTAAGATATACATGAATATCTTGTCATCAATGTTAAGCAAATAAATTGGCCTGTATGATGTGCAAAGGTTGAGCTCCTTATTTGGTTTTAGGATGGGAGAGATGATAGAATATTTCCATGAGAGATGGATGTTTGCTGTGATTTTAACTTCTTGAAATGCATCGAGTAAGATTTTCAAGATGTTATCCTGTAAGAGTTTGCAAAATTCTGGAATTAGGCCATCCATCCCTGGTGCCTTTTTTGTCTTAAGTTTTTTATTTGTTCCTTTAATTCTTTAAAGGAAAAGGGTTTGTCTATGTTATTAATATTGTGTTTGGATAGCTTCTTTTGAATATTATTAGCAAGAAAGTTGTATATACTTTTATCGCTTGTAGATGAATTGTTATTAATATTCTTGCAATGGGTTTTAAAACATAATATATACTTTTAACCACTGATTGACCTTGTGTGCTAATGTTTTAATTTGAACAATAATATCTCCATTACCTTTTAAAAGTTTCCATGGAAAAACTGCCTTTGATTTCTCAAAGTACACCACCTTTCCTTGCTAAATGTTGAAATCTTCTCTGAATAGGCATGTTTCAGATCTCGGCAACTCTCTGATGGCAGCTTTCTATCATGTTGCTCAGTACCTCAGGCAATTCTCTATCATTTCTAGCCATGAGGGCTTTCACTGAAATTTCTTGGAAATCTTCCATCAGAGCACTTGTTTCTTTCATGTCATCAAGTATTACTTCAGCCACATGTATGCAGTCTCCACAGTAGTTCAGAAAGTCTTTTATCTGGCCCATCTGATTTCCAAAGGCATCTCCATTAGATCAAACGAAGTCTTAATTCCCTTTGCTCATTTCTGATCAACGCATTATTGAATATAACCCACTTTTGTCATGTATTCATCTAAAAATATCATACAGCTTGAAAGACCTCAGAGATTCATAACCAGAAAGACCATTGACCAAAAAATCTTGGTTATCAGGAGACACTGGCAGCCCTTTCTCTGTACCCAGTCTCTATGGAGATCTATGTCTAGCCTTTCATGTCATGAAAGATTCAGCTCTGTTTGATCTTCTTCTGGTCACAACTAATGGTATATCAAATACTTTGTTAAAGGAATTAAAACTTCATTAGCAGATAAATAAGACATATGGGTGTGAAAGATTCATCCTGAACATATCCCTCACTTCTGGAACAAACTTCCACCACATGTCAAGCAGAGTAGCACCCTTGTCATCTTCAAGGTAAACTTAGGCAGTCTCAAGTTCCCTCCCAGTCTGTTATCTTACCTTTGAGGTTAGACGGAATTTTTTTTTGGATAGGCATGAAGCAGTCTGTAGACCGATTGCCTAGTACTAACCTATGAAGCTTTTTGTGATAGATGCATTCTAGAGTTCATGCATCACTGTGTCCTTTTACTCTTTATATTCATTCTAGTAATCACAAGTTGATGAGATTATTTCTTAATTCTGAATATGTGGTGCTGACATGGTGGGAAACCCCCTATACTCATAAAGGACTCATAAGTGGCATATGGTTTATAATAAGGATTGTCACCTTTCTATGTACCCAAAGAGGGGCATTTTTATATCAATGTGAGATTTTCTGTGGGACAAATCATACTCAGAACCACTGCAAAGGGCTGGATTTCAGAACTTCTGCCAAAATAAAAGCTCATTCTTTTACAATGTGAAGTGTCTGTGATCATTCATATAAGTTTTTCAAATACAAAATATTTTATGCAGCTGTTAAAGGAACTGAATAAATATTTTTGTCCTAAAATCTTGGGACATTTGCCATATTCCTGTTTTTACACAAGGCACAAGTGCCCAATTAGGGATTGTCCTGCATAAAAAGGGACAAATGGTGGTATTATCTGCAATCTATTTATATCCACACAAAGGTAGTGATGGAATTTATTTACAACAAAAATCAAATCTAGGGGCCATTTTATTATGTGTGAATATTTCCTGTAGTGGAAAGAGTACCAGAAGCATATGTAACAGGATATTATATGTTGAGCCACAGCTCAAACATATGTAGTACTTACCTCTTCGACTTAAATTTGGAAAAAACTCTCATTCAACACTGCATCATATCAAGTTGCGGCTTCATTGTCCTTGTGGTTCAATGATTAAAATTAGACCTTTTCACTGTTATCATTGGTTTGACTTTAAAAGGTATGTTTTATATTTCAGTGATTTGTATGCAACTTTTATATTTATTTTTTGCATGTGAACCAACTTTGAAGTAGTCCCTGTATGGAAAATTCATCACGGTGAGTAAAGTTGCCACATATTTACCTTTAGGAATGCATTTTGCTGGGAAAACTATTCATTAACAGGACCTCATAGCTCGGTTAAATGCTTCATTTCTTCCAGCTTGGCTGTCTCTGCAGCATACAGATCCTTTGATCAGCCTCATTACTACTATTTTCTTCATGATGCAGTGCAGTGAAGAATGGCGATGTGAGGAGACCTTAAGGAGCACCTTATTAACTGGCACTGTATTCTTGTTTACTCACAATTTAAATTTAAACCTAGCTCCCATTTATGAATATCTAGTGCTGCCGTAATACTGAATTGCAAGGTCTGTGTAACAAAGATTTGATATGCAGACTACAATCTAATATTCCTCTCATTTACCAAAATTCCTTTCTAACTTTCATAGACCTAATGTATGTCTGCCTTCTCACACATTTGACCACGTGTATCTGCATTTCAGTCAATTAAATCACTATTATTAGCACACTTCATTATTCTCTGGCCTGTTCTGTCCTCCAGGTGTATTTTCTAAAGCCATAGTTCAGTGGTAAGTTTTCTTGTGCAGCAGAGGTCATAGTATTCCCTACATGGATGACTGGCATTAACAGCCCAGCTGTAATGCATTTATCTCCAATATGCAAACATATTTCTGTTTAATATCTACACTGGAATATTCACAAGTCCTGTCATACCATCACAGCAAATTGCTTGTCTAGGAGCAGTTTTCTCCAAATAGGAGTGGCTAAACTAGTTTTGCTTCCGACTGAGTAAAGTGTATCATGGCATTAGCCCACTAAATTTACAGTGCAAAGTTTTCAGTGCTTTTGGCAGTTCATCTATTAGGGCTCATTGTGGCAACTGTAGTTGAATTCTATGGGCATTGGGGAACATGCGGTTATTTTATACGGACACTATTCTAGATGCTTGGTTCACATGAGCAAGAATAAGAAGATCCATCATTCATTAAGTCCATATGTCGGCTACTGTGGTGGGCAGTGATACAGAATCTAGCAGCAGAGGTCTCCCTATCCTTCTTACGAAATCATCATTTGCATTAATGCCTTCCTATATAGGTGCTGTGCACTGTATAAAAGGAACCACATTTAGAACGTTTGGGTTCTTGCAGGGTCTGAATTTCATATCAGTGTTTTGAAAATGCAGGTAGGATATCATGTATTAACTCAGTTCAGCAGGATTATTTCCAAAGAAATTACATAAACAAGAGTGAGAAACAAGAACCTGCTAATATTTTCAGAAATTCACTGGGTTGTTGAATTTATCCTTGCTCATCTGCAAAGTTTGTCAACTCCCTACACATCAGGAAAAATAAACATTCAAGGGTTGGGTCACTTCTGTCTCCACCATGTGCAAATCAATCGAGTGAAGTGTAAACTCGGTCTTTACTCAACCAGAGGATAAATGGTGTCCACTCCATATAGACCTAATGGCAAGAGAATGCAACATAAAGATGCCTCTACTCTTCTTCACAATACCAAATCTGGCAGTGGACATTTTCAGTAAGGACTAATCTCAATCGATCTTGTGCATCTTTTCATCAAGCACACTTCTCCAAGAGTATTTCACAAGATCCTGTAGGGTAATGTGCAAGCACTGTTCTACATCTCAAATGAGGAAGGTGTCCATGGTTCTTCCTTATCAGCATGTAAGTGGCTCTCCTTAGATAACTCCACTGGTCCAAAAATAATTAATCTGACTGTCTTCGCCACACCAGTGTTCAACACTTGCAACCTCACTGGCTGCAGAAACAAAAGGCAACACTTAAAATTTCTCACATTTGATATACATATTTCCCTAACCATAAAAAGTCTTTTCTAAACTCTGAGTTCTCTACAGAGCCAAACCTTACCTAACATCCCATTCCAGGCTAGTCACAGTGAGATCTCAGCTTCTCTACTCTTCTCTACTGCTCTCATATTTTCAACAACCCGCACAAGGCCGACCTTCAAAACCTAGAATCCTGGTATAACAAAATTGCAAAATTTGCCACCAACCATCCCTATAAAGCCTAACTGGCTAGAACTTCCAAACCTGTTGATATTAAACCAACTTACACTTTCCTAACAAAATCATACACAACCCCAATAACTGCCCTGCAATTTCAACCCTTGTCCAACTACAGACACACACCATGTCCCTAAGGTCTTCCAAAAAGCCTCTAGTCAAAATTACTAAATCATATTAACTACCATGGTGACTCCCTCTCTAACAAAATAGCTAAGTCCTGGAATGCTCAGACCACTAGCAAGTGGCACAGCCCCCAACCCCCCCCCCCCCAGATAATCTCATTTCCCACACTTTATCTCTTTTACACTTTGGAGTTGAATGCTTGTTTTTCATCATCAAGTAGAGTTGATAGTTTCCCCAGATTGACTAAAAAAAAAAATCACTAACTTTCGGTAATCTCTCTTAGTGTATTGTTCATTCTCTTTCTTCTCTGCTTTAAATTGCTACAATGTCACTATTGTGTGCACATAGCTTTCGTAATGCATAATCACTGACTGTATCTGCTCTACTCTGTTATCAAGCTTTTCTGTGTTTACATGTTCTAATTTGCTTCCTAAGTTCTAAGAAAATGTGTATAATATATATGTGTGTGTGTGTGTGTTTGTATATGTATATATATATATATATATATGTATGTATGTATATGTATGTATATATATATATATATATATATATATATATATATATATATATATATATAAATATATATATATAAAAAGCATTTTTTTTTATCTTCTCTTTTTACATTGTATGTATTCTATGGTACTATTTCTGTATGCTACATATTCTATACGGTTTCATATGTTGAAATAATTTTTCTAATTTTTTGCATTGTTATATATCTTTGCTACTATTTTCTGTATTTTTATCTTTTTCTTTGTGTAGCTCTTCTTCCCGGGTCTCTGCTGAAAACTGGTTTCTAGCCCAGTCGGACACTACCCGGTAAATGTAAAATGAAGCAATTTATTTATTTAATTTTATCAGACATAATCTGTAAACTATATGGTGAGATTAGCAATGACTGTCCTGCAGAGGACCCCCTTCCAGTGTTACATCTATGACTTACACTTCTTCAAATCAGATTACCATAAAAATAAACATTATCCATCCCTACAAAAATGCTAGGCCTCTTCGTTCCACTACAAAACTGTTGGTTAAAGCTAACAACCTATCTGGAGAATCTTTGCAAATTCAGTAGGCAAAACCTGGAATTTGTTCCCATCTGACCTTACTCCCTTAATCAGTTCAAAAAAAAATCTAACCCAGTATTTTAAAACTCACTGGTTATGTCCTTGCTCTAACCCTGACTAAAGCCTCATCTACTTCCATATCCCTGCAATTTCTTATTCATAGCAACTAACCTCTTACACTATAAAAGGTTTGAAAAGAGAAACTGTAATATCTTTGCAGATACTCTGTATATAAGCTGCACTTATAGGTTTGATGAAACTGTAACATATTTGTATATATTTCTGTATATAAACTGTATTCATAATCTTGAAATGTGAGACTGTAACTTGTATGTTAATACAATGTTTGTGCATATACTGTAACTTGTTTGTGTTCATCTGTTTGTAAGTTTGGAGCTTTTCTCCCTGGGTCACTGCTGAAAATTGACATGTATCCAATTGGACTATCCCGGTCAACAAATGTAAAATAAAATTAATTAAATAATAATGCTGTATTTTTGAGACTACCCTTAGCAACTTTCACACAGTGTTCCAGTTCCTTTCTGAAAGTTATGACAAAAGTCTTTCTTTGAGGACTTTCAAGATGGCTGCACACTGATCAACAGCTTAGCATCAGCTGTCCCCATGTGAAAACCGAAACGGAGAAAAAAACAGCCAGTGATATATTGTCAGCTTGAGTAAAATTCACTTACTGACTAGTAAGCACACTGACTGAATGCCTGCAAAGAAAAAACTAAGAGCCTGAAAGAAAGTCTGCTAGAAAAGGCGAAGAGAGAGCACCGGACAAATTCCTGCAGCTGTTCAGCCAAAAGCAGTTCAAGCTCCATCTTTGGTGCAAGACATGACTTCCAGTAATCTAGATGAAAAATAAGTCATATGTGCTCAGATATGATTAAAATAAATGAAACACTGAAGGAGTATATCAACTCAAATAACAAAAGGCTGGAAAAAATGGAAGAAACTTTAAACAGGTATTCAGACGAGCTGCTAAAACTGCAGAAATTAGAGGTCAAAATGGAGAAAAGGCTGGCTGGGTATGAGACTGCTCAAGTAGAGATGTTTCAAAAATAGCAGAATTAGTGGACAGAGCACATAAGGAAAAATCTGAGATTTTCTGCTATACCAGAGAAACTAGAAGGAAAAGACTATTTTTTTTTATGAAGGCACAAATAAGCAATTGGACTGGTATTCCATAGCAGAAACTGTTAATTGAAAGAGCACACTATGTGTATGTGCTCCGAATTTGGCCATGAGAAAGCAGCCAAAGTCTTTTTAGTAAAGATGCATACCTACCAGCAGATAGAGCTGATCCTGACAAAATTGTGGCAAAAGGGCAAAATATTAAACATTGGAGATGGAGTATTTGTGTAAAATGATCATTCATTGTATACTAGACAGAAGAGAAACACATTTATTTCCGTAATCAGGGAATGTCAACAGGCAGGTGCAAGATTTAAGTTGCTGCATACAATTATCTTCAAAATCCTTTTTCCTGGAAGATTGAAGTCTTTTTTTGATGCAGAACAGGCGAAGGAGGAAAGACAAAAGTTTGTCCAATAAAGAGTCCTCAAGCAGAATGGGACTTTGCTTCTCATTCTTCTGATAATAAAGCACATAGAGAGACTTTCCAGTGAAATCTTTTTCACAGTTCCAAAGAAAAATACTTGAGAGGCAGAGAAAAGCAAAGGATTTGAATCAGGAGTTCCATATAATTGAACAAGCATCTGGTGTTGGGAGATAGATAGTGAATAAATGTGAGACTATAAAGCATCAATCACATTTGTGAAATACTGCTGTATATGAATAAGGGCAAAGAGTGGACTTTTGTTGACTTTGTTAAACTTGTAGGGAACTGAAAAGCATTTCCCTAACTTCATGTCATTAATGTTTGGAAGGACTTTGAGGGGAAAGGAAGAAAAAAGGTAAGAAATAATTTGTTAATATTTCTATGCAACTTTTCACAATATAAATTGCATATTTTATAGTGAAATATTTTTAGTTCTTGTATGTGATAGTTATTAAAGTAAACAGATGCCTTGCTTCTTCCTCTTCTGTTTCTTTCTTGGTATTAAGAAATATAGGCATTACAGGGTAAAAAGAAAAGAAAAACTGGACAAAAGCATGTTTAAGGGAATAGGTTGTAAACTTGGATTGTTGAAGGTGGGGTGTATATGTACACCTGATATCTTTTCTTTTACTTTTGCATAGGTGAATGGATTAGGACCACTGGCATAATGTAATAAATTTTAAGTGTAAAGTAAATATGAGAATACTGAATATAATGAAAAGTTTTCCTTTAACAATAAATGTTTCAGCTTGTCATTCGGTCTATAGCAGAATAGATGTTTCTTTTTCGATTATGCCTCCATGGAGACAGCTGATAATAGGGTAAGAAAAGACATAACACTGGTTTCAAGTCTAAATGTTGATCTCTGAAAGCATGCAAATTGTTTTCACGTCTGCAGGAGTAAAGAGAAAAGAAAGAACAGATACCAATTAGTGTAAGTAGAAGCACAAGGAATAATGCACATTTAAACATGGATAACCTCAATTTTATGTTAGAACCTGTGTTAGCAGCTATCTGTTTGGCACAAATGTTCCTATTAAGAAGGCAAAACTTCCTTATTTGAAAATGTACCTAGTTATGTGTGTTTGCATTAAGCTAACAGGTTCTGGGGGTGTTTGGTTTTCTGTTTGCCAAAATTAATAGGTGCATATATCTCAGAAGATGGAAATAGACATTTAAAAAATCTGGCATATAAAATAGGTGGGAATAGTGACTTCTTACCATAATGGCTACACTTTATATATTGTCTTAGAATGTGACTGGTCTCACATATATAGACAAAAAGGAAAGAATACTTAATTATGTTAAGGGATAGAGTGCAAATAGTAATGCTACACGAGAAGCATCTGGAAAGAACTGAACATGTGAATTTGATAAATGATTTCTAGATGGATATTCTGCAGAATATCACAGATAAAGGAAAAGAGGTGTACTAATTGCTAGAGGAGTTCTGGTAGTGTTCCAAGAGGGGAAAAAAGATAATGGCAGATTTTAGTACTAAGGAGTTACTGGCAAGGGATGAGGATTATACCATCATGTATTTATATTACACCTAAATGGATAAAATGGAGCTCAAAAAATGGGAGAAAGAATAGGTTTTCAGCAGGGACTACTACTTATAGGTGGGAAATGGAATTTGAATTTTATTTGCAACAATGAGGATGTATCTGGAGGGCCAAAAATGCAAACTATATCAAAAGAGGGTATATTTCTGAAGAAATTTATGAAAATATTTGGTGTGAAAGATGACTTCAGTAGTAGGAACTTTAAATGTGCATATTATTCCCCAAGGTACAATAACTGGGCTAGATTAAACAGATTATATACCACAGGAACATGTACATGTATATTTAATTGAGATCTTTGATACACCTCTGGTAACTATTTCAGATCTTACACCAATAATAGCATAAAAATGCAGGTTAATGAAGTAAAGATGAGACACTGGTCTTCCCCACATACTTGTTAAAAAGACAGGAATTTAAGGAATCCAGAAGTTAAGGAAGCCAGAAACTACTGTAGAAGTTACAGCTAGTGAATGGGATAAAATTAAAGTGGAGTTTAAAAATAGGGTAGAAATAAAAGGAAAAAAGATCTGGTTAAGAAGCACTAAGATTATTTGGAGGGTCTGACAGACGAAAGTAATACAAAATAAGAGAAAACTCGGAGAACAGAAATGAGCACAATTGCAAAGTGCTAAAGAGAAAAAAAAGGAGTACCTGGGTAATATGCATGACTTCAGAAAGATTGCTGTTAAGCAGCTGTTTTCGATAACTCCAGAGCACAGAAACTTTTGGCACAATGACTTAGTCAGAAGGTAGAAAGGGTTGCTGCCAAACTTAGGGAGCCTATCGATAAAAATAACCAGAGATCTTTTAGAGGTATTAGAGATATGTTGGACATTTTATGAAAACTTGTATAAAGCAGAAAAGTGGGGAAATCAAGAAAAAAAACACAAATGGAAATAATTATGGAGGTCTTAAATATGCCAAAGTCAGAGGTAGATGAGGCTCAACAACTAACAGTTAGGATAGGAGGAGATCAGTTAAAAATGGTGATGTACAACCAATCTGTAGGAAAGTCTCCAGAAATATATGGTATTCCATTGGAAGTTTGGAAGCTAGGAGGAAAGAAAGTAATAAAGATTTGGGAGGTTTTATTTAACAGTATTTTAAAAGGAGAGGGAGGCACCAACATCCTGGAAAAAAGTTGTGGTGGCTATAATACCTAAAGAAAGTAAAGTCCCATCAGACCCAGCTTCATATAAGCCCATTTCAATTTGAAACCACCAAGGGGAATTCAATAAACTCAGTGTAGGCTTAATGCAGAGCCTACATGGAGTTTGCATATTAGGGTGATTGTGCATAGCACGCGTCAATGTGCAATGCATATTAATGAGGTGTGGCATGCTTCAGCTAGGTCTTGTGGCTCACAACAGTGTTGCCAGTTGTAAAACTTTGTAAGCAGCATGGATGGCAATTCCATGTAAAGATCACCTACTATGCATGGATTTGCATATAATGCCACAATGATCACCAGGACTTTACAAATAGCTGCCATTTTGTAAGTGCACACATCTGCACAGAGGCCAAATTAATCAGAGGACAAATAACCAGTAATAGGGGCATATCTTGCATAGATGTCACATAGGAATGTGTTGGAATGTAACACTGTCAAACTCTAAGAGTGAGAAATGTAGACAAAATCATTAAAATGGGGGGGGGGGGAACAAAGGGCCAGAAATGGGGATAGATGTTTAATATTACACATTCAAACTTAGGTTGTACATTAACATGAACTTTCTGAAGAGCATGAAGTTTGAAACTTAAATGTCAGTCAACCGTTTCTGACTGCACTCTGTAATGACATGCGCATGATTTGCCAGGAAAAAAAAATCTAATGAGGAAAAGATCACAAATATGAGGAAAAAAAGCAGATTTTGCACAGATCAGGACAGTTGAGAGGTATGCACTCAAATGTATGCATTACTGAGTCACATCATCCCAGTTATATTCTAATCATCAATGGCAAAAAAATACCATACTGTGGCTGTCTGAAATGCAATCAATGCCTCCTCTCTCGGCCGAGAGAAGAGGCATTGATTGCATCCCAGTGGTATGGTAGAAAGCCACATATTTGATAAGGAAAACATCTGAACATCCTGGGGATATCTGAATAGTTGAGTTATAAATGTGAAGTATATGGTCCAAACACAGGACAGTGTGCCTACATTGCCGATAAATGTGATATCCAATTCCTGGTATACTGTAATGAAGTGATGTTGATGATCTGTAACAGGACATGGGGCTACCATGTAAAATGATCACTCAAGGGAAGAGTGTGTGCATTGAATAGGGACATACATCAATTGTAGGAATGAACACAAGGGGAGAGAACATGTGAAACTCCTGTAGCTTATCAGTGGGAGTGGCAAGCACTAGGTAACCCATCTACCACATAAGGAGTGGTTTCTGGCCCAGAAATTGTAGTTATTGGCTGTTTGGGCAATTTTTCCATCTCTCTCAACTTTCTGATTTATAAGCCTGCATTTGCACTTGTTTCTTTCCTGTAACTAGCCTAATTCAGATACAGATTCTTAGTTTTAGCACGTGACTTTGCTTATTTGTGCTCAGCACTTGTTCAGAACTTGTTGTAAGCACTAAATAAGCTACAAATTAGTAAAGCACTCAACCTTCCTCATTACCTAGAGGAAAACAGTTTTTGTACATACTTTCCTCACTTGCTTAGAGAAAAACAGCTCTAGTACTCACTTTCCTCACTTGTCTAAAGGAAAATAGTTTTTTATTCAGGCATGTCCAAGGGTCAGCTCCCAGTGTTCTCTCCTGTCTGAATCTGGGCATCTTGGGGCAATATAGCAATTGCCTCATGTACACAGACAACCATCTCCTCCTACCACCCAACACTACAACCTGTGAGGGATGCACTTATGTAGCCAAACTGGAGGTAAAACTCTCTCCAACCAAGACTGAACTTGACAGTCGAGGAGAAGGTAAACACTTGCACCACACCGCACTCATCACATAGTCCCACTAAACCTACACCACCAAAATCCACACATAGAAACACAAAAACATTTGCAGAGGCTCTCAATAATAATCTCAAGCAACAGACCTCCAAAGCCGAAATGCAAGCAATATCTTCTTGATATATCTAGGGTGATATGGTCAGATGACCAACAAGTGTGGTACATCCTCCTACAACAATATTGCCAGATTTGCAGCTGAGTCCTCCTATAGAACTCATCACTGTATCAATCTGAATCAGTTAGGATGGTTAGAGCTGCCAAATTTAATACTTTTCAATCAATTAATAGTAGCCCATAAGATCCTGTATTTACCTCAAAATACACCCATACTTACATCCCTAGTCATCCCCTATAATAACCTCAAGACCTTATGCTCAGCTAATAACCTACTTGTACAAATATCAAAATCCAACAACTTAGCTGGTGACACCTTGTTCTCCAATACAGTAGGTAAAGCCTGGAACATCCTCCCAAGCCAGCTAACCTCAATATCCTCTGTCAGTTTATTTAAAAGCAAGCTTAAACCCTACCTCAAATCACACTGGCTATGCCCCTGTGTTAACCCAGACTAAGTACCTAACTATTAACTAGACTCCCACAATTCCTAGCCTCCCATGATCATGATCTTGTGTTGTCTCACTAATTTTAGTGAGCTTAACCTTCCTTAGGATTTTTTCTCATGTAAATAAGTATATACTGTGGAATGATCAAACACCTTCATATAGTATCACAACCTATGTGTTAAATGACACTAGAAATCCATCCTTGTTTGCTGTTCTTCTATACTCTTATCTATTGATCTCTAGTGTTTTTCTTTCTTAGGTTTTTGTGAGACCTTAGTATCTCTTATCATAAATTACTAGGTGTATCTAATTTTGTAATATGTTATAAAGATTTGTACTACACCATTTCTAATACAAATGTATTAGTCTTATTCATCTATTCTTAGATACATTTTTCCTTTTTCCTACTGAAATATAAAATATATAATCTTAGGCTTGTACTATAATTGTTAAAACTTCTTATGTACCAAATTATACTGTTATTGTCTTTGTCTTGACCTTTTATGTTGTTGTAATTTGTGGAGCTTTTCTCCCCGGGCCTCCACTGAAAATGGACATATATCCAGCTGGACTAGCCCGGTCAATAAATGTAAAATAAAATAAAAATAAATAAAAATATCCACCCCCCCCCCCCCCCAACACAACCCAAATGACACATAGCCCACAGACTCAGTGTGCCACTCAACCACAGTCCATAAGGCAAAACAACTTACCCAACACACTAGTCATAGGTGACTGTAGTCAGGCACACTGATATCCCACTCACCAGGATAAATAAGGAGAAGGTTACTGTCAACTGCCTGTCTGGTGCCAGGATCCGCCACATAACCCATGCACTCAGGTCATTCCATAACAAGTACAAATATGACTGTCATTGTCCATGTTGGTGTGAATGACCTGAGACATACCTGGACTACATGAAGAGACATGGAAGAGCTCTCCGATCTTGTAGCCCAGGCAGGCATGACCCTAGCCCCAAGTAGCATCCTGCCATCACCCAGAATGATACCGCAGTATAAGGACAAAATGATTGACTTCAATTGGCTAAGCTTCTGGTGTCATTCTAAGGGTCTCCAGTATCTGTCTACCTGGGACGACATGGTCGACAGACCATGATGCTTTGCCAGAGAAAGACTGCACTGTCACCCCTGGGGTTCTGGATACTGGTTAAGGCTCTAGCTGCCCCTACAGTGCCTTTTTAGGCAAGGTTCAAATGAAAGATTCACCACCGTAACAGGAACAGGCAAGCAAAAACTGAGGGTACTGCTACTCAATCCTAGAAGTCTAAATCTCAAAATGCACTCCCTTGAGGCACTCCTTAAAATGACAAACATAGATATCTGTGCAGTGACAGAGACCTGGTTCAAGGCTCCAGAATGCACCCCTGCATTGCCAGGCTATAACTCATACCACACTTTTCGGCCATCTAGCCTGGACCCGGAACATCAAAGGCGGAGGTATGTCCATATTCATTAAGGATATCCACACCTCCAGGCTAGTTGCTCAGCATAATGCATCCGAGGTTATCCAAGTGCAACTAACTCTGGGCAAAACTGCAATTCAAATTGTAGCTTGCTACAGATCTCCCACCATGCCCCAGGATTTCGACTCCTCTTTTCTTGATATACTAGAAAATATTAGGGTTCAACCAAACACCCTAATAATGGGGAGATTTCAACTACCCCACCATTAACTGGGAAAACTACTTGTGTACTAACACCTTCACTCAACGCTTTCTGAAATTCATAAATTCCAATGCCCTTTATCAACTTATCCACATCCCCACCAGGGGCAACAATATCCTAGACCTAGTCATTACAAACATGAGTGACGAGTGTTCCACACCTGAAATCAACTCCTTGTTGGTCATCTGACCATATCACCCTAGATATCCACATCCCACCCCACCCCCATTAAGGAAACCACGATAAATTTCTGCAAAGCCAACTTCATGCTTATGACAGAAGTGGCGAACTTCATGACACTCATGCAGATGGACAATACAGTTACAACTGCTGAATCCTACACAAATGCACTCTATAAGCACTTACACGAGTGCATGGATCATGCTATCCCAAACAGAACCAAGACACTATCCTCAAAACAAAGGAAGCCAATCTGGTGGTCCCCTGCCATAAACAAACATTACAACAGAAGGAAGAAACTGTTGCAAAAGAGAGTAAAATCCCATGAGTGGAGGAGCTCCCTGGTCAGCCTCAGTAAGAAGTGAAGATCCTTGTAAGATCCTCCAAAGCTAGCTATGAAAACAAAATCGCCACCGATTCTAAGGCAACCACAAATCATTCTACAGCTATGTCAAAAATTTCAATGGCAACACCCAAATCTATTCCGAGTTACAGCACAATGGCATGAAAATTACAGAGCCAGCTGATATTGCCAACATCCTGGCAGATAGGTTCAGTGCTAACTTTACCCCCCTTTCATCCCCTAAAGGGCCAATATCTATACAGGCATAATGCAGAGTCCCTGTAATCACAACTATGCAGGTAAAAGCTGCACTCTCTAAAGACAAAAACACAGCATCCAAGGGACTGGACAAAATCCCAGGCTGCGTTTTGCATGAACTTCAGAATGAACTGGCTCCCTACCTGAGCACCATGTTCAGTCATAGCCTTACATCAGGCTTTCTGCCCACTGAATAGTGCACAGCAACAGTTATCCCATTTCACAAAGGGGGAGCCGCCACTAATCCTGGGAACTACTGCCATATTAGCCTGACGAGCCGGGTCTGTAAGGCCATAGAACATATCATCATGGAACTCATAAACAATGACATTGGTAACCTCCAAACTCTGGACCCCACTGAGTTTGGGTTTGTGAAAGGCAGATCAGGCCTCCTGAACCTGATTGACTTCTTTGATCAAGTCACCAAAGCCGTAGACTAGGGTAAGGTGGTTCAAATAGCCTATCTTCACCTCGCCAAGGCTTTCAACACCATCCCCCATTTTGGAAAATTTAGCTAACCTCACTAAACTAGGTATAAATCCCTACGTCACAAGATGGGTTGCCAACTGGCTCACTGACAGAACCCACACTTTAAAAGTTGCAGACTCCAAATCTGACTTCAATCCAGTGACAAGTGGAGTACCAGAGAGTTCAGTCCTGGGACCTCTCCTGTTTGGTATCTATTGTCTAATGAAGTTCACAGATGACTGCAAATTAGGAGCCATAGTTGAGTCCCTAAATGATGTGGACATCCTAGAGAAGGGCCTCACTGAGACAGATGCTTGGTGTCAGAGCCATGGCCTCAAGCTCCATGCCAAAACGTCCACTGTCATCCCCTTTGGTAAAAACTCTGTACCCATGAACTACCACATAGGTGGCAGTCTACTTAATGCCGGATGTGTGATAAGAGACCTTGGGACCCAGGTGGACAGTAGTCTCTCCTTTGATAATCACATCACTCTCTCCTTTGATAATCACATCGCCACAGTAATGAGGAAATCCTTCTACATGGCACACCTCATCACAAAAGGGTTTTCATACAGGAAAAAGAGGTCATTGTTCCCCACTATTTGACTCTCATTAGACCCATTATAGAGTACAATGCCCCTTTTGGAATGTACCTCACAAGACATTTGCAGCAGCTGGAAAGGCCACAGAAGTATCTCACAAAGAGGATTACTGGCCTCAGATACCCTACAATGACCATCTCAAACTCCAGCTTTACTCTGTAGCAGATCACCTACTCTGAGGTGATCTCTGCCTAACATATATAGCTATGTCAAACCCAGAGCTGTTGGACATGCTACACCTAAATAAATCCCAATCTCTCCGAGCAACACGATCTAGGGACATAAACCTTGTTACCACAATAAACAGGACATGCTGGAGGGACAGATTCCTGTCCCAGAGACTTCCCATACTCTGGAACAAGCTACCCATCTATGTCGAGCAAAGTTCCTCATTAGCACTCTTCAAGAAAAATCTTGATGAGTGGATGGGAAATAGGAAATACACCCCGGGGATCACTTGTGTGGCTCTGCTCGACAGGGACACAGCAAAATAACTTTCTTGGGTGGTGTAAGCCAGGGAACCTTGTTAGCTAGGCTTACTTGGGCCGATAGCCTAGTACCTTCCTATGAACCTATGTACAGCAGAAGAGTGCATGCCAATGGAATATGGTTGTAGCAGCAACATCAAGCATGTATCTATATGGTACAGTATGGACAGTAAAGTGAAAATGTGTTGTCTGTGACTGTCACAAAAGGTGACATAACAGTGGGGAAGATGTACGTGATAAACATGTTTACATGAATAATGAATAAGATATCTATCAGGGATGGTGATATACAACTGGTATAGTCAGGGACTTAGGAATATACATACATAGTAATCTAGCTTTTGACCATGTGTCTACAGTAGTGAGGAAATTATATATTGTGCAACTTATAAACAAAAGTATGGCATCCGAGTCCAAGGAAGTCATTGTTCCACTGTATTCTGCATTCATCAGACCTGTTGAGTACAATGCCCCCTTTGGCATGTACCTAACCAGGCATATCCAACAACTGGAATGTCCACAGTTTCTCACTAAACGAATACAAGGCATATGTAAAATGTCCCATGCAGACTGTCTCTTGGCCCTATCCCAGTATTTTATCTCCTACAAGCTTTTGAGAGGGCGTTTATGCCTGGCATACAGGGCCTTGTCAGACCCCACTCCAATGGACTTCCTGCATATCCACAAAACAAGCAGCAATAGACTTACCCATTCTAAAGACTTAAAACCTTGCCTGTGATATAAATAGTACCTGATGGCAAGACAGGTATGTATCCCAGGGACTATCCCTGTCTCTGAAACAGGCTCCCCATCTGTGTGAAGAAGAGTTCTTCCCTAACTCAAGTGCAACTTGGACAAGTAGAGTGAGAACAGGAAAGTCATCTCTGGTTTGGCACCTATGTCTCTAATGGACACAGGTAACCTGTAAATGGTTCATCTCCCAGGCTCCTGCTTGTAAATGTTTAATCTCCCAGGCTCCTGCTTACACTTATCAAGGATATCAGAACTTGTCTGAGATTTGGGATGCACGGCTAGGTTTTAAAAGGTCCTTGTGGTCATTAGCTTAGTTAACACCTATGACCCTATGAACCTATTGGTGTTTTGCACCATCAAACAGTCATGTGTATTCCCCAGAAAGAATACCTAGGTATGTCCAATAAGCTGTATGACAGCGCACTGTGACAAAGGTGGTACACTTTGGTTACACATCACTGGAACATGTGTAGGGAGGTACATGACGGGTGCATTGTACACAGTTATTGGTGTGATAAAGCCTGGGAACTATGAAGTTATTATGGCCTCAGATGTGCATGCCTTTCACATACCCAGTAGTTGTGTTACATTCAGTGGAGCAGTCGGCACTGTGACCACATGCTGGTGGATGTACCACTTGCCTTCTGCCCCAGGACAAAGGTTACATATCTATTGGTCTAAATATAGGGTGTGATATCTACGTTATACTTGGATGATGTCTGTTTCATGATTCAACAAATCCCTCCATTTTGTCTCCTCAATGCAGTTATAGTCATGGCTGTGGCAGCAGTCTCTGGTATGTGTTGATACTGTCTGTATTATACTAATATCACAGTTGGAGTCTATGATTACCCACAAGCTGCAGTACTTCGGGCAGCTGTTTGGACACAGCATGTTTGTCATCTGTGATGTCCTTGACTAATGGGCAGGAAAGGGTCTAGCAGACATCACTGATGTACTGACCTAATCACTGGACCTGAGATATAGGTCATGTCACATATTGCAACATAATCAGATTCCACGTATGTTGTACACTGTTCTACCCATTTGTTGATATAGCTGTTCATGGCCACATATGACAGTGTTGATTGAATACCTCTTTGTGGATTTTTATCAAATGCCTTGACCTGTTCAAGTTCCACAAGATACTGCTGTCATTCCCTTCGTGATCTCTTTGAGGACATCTATCAGATGCAACAAACCTGATGTAGCAGTAACAACTCTCACAGGTCTGTTGCACACACCTGGAATATTACTAGTGCATGTAGAAGAGGTCCATGATGACATGTTGGTCTACCTCAGTTGAGGATAGTCAGGATGTCCCTATACAGGCATGCATTGGGTGCAGTCCACCCAACTCAGATGGATGAATGTTGATGTACACCCTTGTATGGAAACATAAGCTGTATAGAGGGGGGTATTGAACTGTGTATTCAACTGCATCAGGAAGGTGAATGTGCTGCACCATAGGTGATCGGTGATGTCACAGCACATGGATTCCATGTGATAGGCCTGGATGAAGGTAAGACAGTGCATACTGCTTATTGTGATCTGGCCTAGGGATCTGACATAAGCACACAAGTGGGTGTCATTGAGGAAACCCTCCAAGCTGGGGATTAAACCTTATGTCATTTGATGGGTAAACTGGCTCACTGAAAGAATATGTCATGTGAGAGTTGGTGAAGCAACCTGTACCAGTAGATCTGTCACCATTGGCAAACCCCTGGGATCTGTGCTTGGCCCTTCACTGTTTGAACTGTATTTCTCGACAGTTCAGCCTAAAGTATATGGCCTTTGGCTTACCAACTTTGCTGATTCTTGCATACTGTGTGCAATCATTCTGTCCACTAATGGTAATAAAGTACAGGAGGAACTAATGCACACAACTGAATGGTGACAAAGGCACACAATGTACAAGTAAATGCAGAAATGTATGTTTAACATGGAACTCCACTTTTCAGACAGACATTACAATCACAGCATTGACAAGTCCTGCTATGCAGGAACCCAGTGATACAAGCTCTGGGAACACATCTAGATAGACAATCTGAAGTTTGACCACCAAGTGTCCACACTGCTAATGAAAGCCTATGTTGTACACATCATAAGTCATGCCATCATATGGAGATCTTAGGATTGAATGATAGCACTGTAATCAAACCTCATTACAGCACTAAGAGTATAATGCACATCTTTACATGCACCTCGCCAGATATATGTAGTAGCTGGAGAGACCACAGGGCTTTCTCAGCAAGATAATGGAAAGCCTGCATACCATGCCATAATGTATGTGGGTAGATTAAAAGCCATGTCACTGTAATCCTCATTGTGTAGTATGAGGTAGCTTCCTACCTGGGCCCTAGACCAATCTCTGACTGCCCTGGTGGGAGTACTGCATATCCAAAAATGTGATTTAGCTGATGACATTGACAGTGTCTGCTGAGGAGAAGATAAGTGTCCCACATGCTGGAGTAAAATGCTCTCTGTAATGTCACGCAATGGCATGCACACACCGACTGGATGGAGAACATAATCCCTACCTATCTAAGTTCATCCCTACCCATCTAAGTTCAGACTACAGACACAGTACTTGACTCAGCACCACAGCTCAAGTCAGCAGTGTCAGTTGAGAAGATGAGTGCCCCACATGCTGGCATAAAATGCTCTGTAATATCAAGCAACAGCTCATGCACACACAACTTCAGTTGATTGCAGTGAGAACAGAACCCCTACCTAAGTACATGAATTACAGAGCACAGTACATTACACAAACACCATGGCACAAGTCTGACTTATACAAGAGTACAGGTGAACTTATAATATATGACAGCAGGCCATGTGGGGATCAACAGGTTGAGGCCTGCATAGGCACATAGCTTCATAGGTTCATATGAGGCTACTAATCCTAGAGTGTTTAGAAGCCTAGCTGTGTAAAAATATAAGTACCCTTATTAAGCATATTTGGATGGTCATTTTTTAGCAGAGCTTGTTTGTGAGCAGCACCAACTGGCCCTGTCCATGAAGGACATAAGTGCCAGCCCAGAGGCGACTTTACAATCACCTAGCCAGTAGTCAAGGTTGTACTTCAGAGTCTTTGATGAGCAATGCTTCATATGCAGTGGGGGCTTATTACTGAAGAGTGTGAAACATTGTGGAATATATCTGTCTCCCCTGCATATTCTGTTTGTCGCAGGCTAGGTTGAGAACCCTGGGGCAAATTATAGTTGTCCCATTTGAACTGCAGATGCCCATCAGCAGTCAGGAAGGGCAGGGTCTGAGACTGCTCTGCAAGGCAGCCATAAGTCATCTCAGCAGCCTGCATGATAACAAGTACAGTGACAGGTATGTCCGTGTTTCCATGTTTGCCATGTTTGGAGGCCTTGAAGTCTCCCAGGCACAACCCTATGTTCTCCAATTGCTGCAGGTGTCTGGTGAGGTACAGAGAGATGTGGCCATTGTACTCCATTGTTGTGATAAGGTTAGAGTACAACAAAGGTATGACTACCTGGCCTTTGATGTGATGTCCATATGAATGATGTGTGCAATGTAGATTGTGTGTCACCACTATGGGCACATAGTGATGAAAGTGTATACTGCTATCAATGTGTTGCCAAGTCTCATGACACTTGGGGGGCTATGTATATCACAATTTGTAAAGGTATATCATTGACAAAGGTGACAGTCATTGTATGCTTAAAGCTCAGTCTGTGAGTTTGCAACCAATCATCAGTCTGTGTCAGCCCCTACTGTATTATGTTACCATCATTGGGGGTCTCTATATGAGTGTGTCCTGTTACAAGTCATTTGTAGACTTGGTAAACCACATGCCATCTATTGTTGCCTGTGCTTCGGGAAGTATTTTCCCAAACAGTTGAGGGCCCAGCACAGATCCCTGTGGTATTCCACTGAGTAGGCTAGTAGTGGAGGTACAGTTCCCAACTTTGAGAGTGTATGTTCTGTCCTTGAGACAGTTGGTTTTCCATCTAGTACTGTATGGTCTAATTCCCAGATGGGATCTTTACTATGAGACATGAATAGGGGATAGTGTCAAATGCCTTGGATAATTGAACATAGTCTGTATGTCCTGTTATTCCTCATCCAGGTCTTTGGGGTCAGTATCCAAGAAATCCACAAGGGCCAATAAACAATATCTACCACTGACAAAACAAACATAGGTGGGGGTCAAGTGTGTTGAAGCTTACCTATGGCCCTGTGGGTATGCTCCATGCTGATTCCTTCAGTAGCCTTGCAGATGGGGCTTTTTAGGAGCATGGGTTAATAGTTGTAGTTCTACATATTACCAGACTGATGTGCATTGCATAGCACACAACATTTGATATTACATTTTGTAGTTTGCTATATGTGTGGAAAAAGTACTGAGACCACAGGGTTGTAGTGCTTGGGGTGTGACAAGACACAGATGTATTTTAAATATAGTTAAATAGGGCCCTCAGCTTGTAATGTGTCTACATGTAATTTCAAGTCAAACAAAGGAAATGGACAGCAGGAATACAACATAACATAAACATTTCCATAGCATGGTGAGCAGCAGGTTTGTGCAACTGTTAGCAAAGTGCACATGCATGTGAGATGCACATTTTTGTGCACCAAGTGTTGCCCAAATGCAAGCCACATTGCTAAAGTCTGACAGTTAGTATTTTGTCTCTGGAATATAACTGCTACGTAACTGACTCTGTGGCAGCATGTGTTAGTTCAGTGTTACGTTGCTTTTTGATGCCAGATGGTACTGGGTTCAAATACAACTGAATATAACACTTTTAAGTTCTTTCATATTACTGTTGTGTGTTGGTGTGCGATACGCACCATTGTGCAATAATAGGACACTGGTGAAATAGGGAGCAAGCAGGGAGAAGAACAAACTCAAAGGAATGTGCAGGAGGAAGGTAGGATAAGAACCATAGCTATCCATTTCTTTAACAGTAACAACTGATAATATGTGCAGAATATTAGCTGAATTTGGACTGTCACATCCAGAGATAGGGGTCACCACTACACAATCATGTTGTATAGCCAACTAAACCAAATCAAGTGTGTCAAGATGACACATGCAAAATGGAGAGCTATGTATGGGATGATTTTTGTTTTTTGTGGGACAGATGGCCTTTTTTTAATTTAATTTATTTATTTATTTTGAGATAGAGAGAGAGAGAGAGAGAGAGAGAGAGAGAGGGATGGTGGGGAAGGGACACAGGTATGTCTGGATCTGGTAAGTTGGGTAGGTGAGAAAGCAACTGCAGACAAGACAAACAAGGCACAGGGACAGTGATGGACATGAAGTTGGTGAACACCATGGATGGGGTGAGGGTGGAGACATCCAAGACCCATGGTCATCAAGCTGGGTGACAGTAAGAATAAATTCCTCACCTACTGGACTGTCATAACTGTCACCTCATTCCACCACTGGCTGGAACACTTGATGTCTCATTTTCCTCCTCCTCCTGGTCATATTAAAATGAGGGAGAGCAGCCCCTCCATCTGGCATAGGCAGGCACTAATAGTGTGATGCACAACCCTATGTACCATCCCTGGCAGTTCAGCATGGGAGATAAACTGACCACCTCTGCCAGTGCTCCTGAAGTGAACCAGTGGACTATCCTGTGGGGCAGGACTACCTGAGGGAGAAGGTAGTGCAGGGGAAGCAGAGGTGTTTCTGCTAGGTTGACTTCCAAATGTGCTGGCAATGATGCCTGGGCCAGTGGTGTGGGGGGCAGGCCAGTAGTGTGGGGCAGGGCTACCCTGCCATGCTGTGGGGCATTTTGTGATGTAGTACACATTGATGACATGGACACATTTTGACAACACATAATATAAATCAAACAAAAAAAATAAGTAAAAGATAGAGATAAGAGTTGGGATGAGAGAAAAAAATAAGATGTGTACCTTCATATGTAACATTACAAACTGCAAATAAATGTATTAATGCAATTATTTGACTCTTATCTTAACCTTTGCTCTTACGACTACCACCCATAACAGATAATTATTACTTTTAAGACTAGCAGCTCCTAACGTATGCATACGCTACTTCATATTGCAACAAGTACTCCTTAACATGTGCGTGTATTGCACATATGCATGTTCCAGTTGTACAGATTACAGTTCACAGCAGGGCATGTGTGCCACCGGTATAGAGCTTTTACTTTAAACCTTTAGTTTACACATAATTGAGGAATTAATAGTATTGTATGAGGAATTAATAGTATTGTATACCTAGGCAGTTTCATATTTGAACCCACCACCTCTGACTAAAGTCTAATATTGTACTCTTGGTTTGTGCTACAGACTAATGCATGCATACTTGCTTTTACAGTTGAGATATGCATGCTCAATTTGATACAACTGTATAAAACACAAACAATTTATCTTTAACTTTTTAATGCTACAATAACACTACTCTTCTGCTGCATACATACCACATGCCTCCTCCTCCTCACTGATCTAGTGCCATGGGTCCTAATATTGCACTCCCTTTCCATGGCAGCTGTGGTAAAAACAGAACACCTTTACAAATACCAGTCTTGCCTATTTTCAGCTTTTCATCCTTACAAGTATTCTCTGTAGTTGCCACTTATACAGACGTAGGATGTTCTCCTTCCTAAATTACTCGATCCAAGCATTAAGGGTACCCCTTGTCCTCCTTCAGAGGTCATTGTAATGATGCTTTCATTGCTCACCAGTGTGGGTGATACCAGTGGCACTGGTTACAGCCTAGGCCAAACTATCCCAAGCCTCTAACTTACACTGGGACCCAGAATAGGTCACCTGCAGCAACCTGGCACTGAAGTGTTTCTTTAGGAGTCCAACAAAAATCTTGGACTCCTGGACACCCCATGTGAGTACTAAATCTCACACCCTCTCCACAAATACCTGCTATGTCTATCACAGATAAAGAGCAATGGAAAATGATGTTTTCCCTCAAATTCCAGTTATCGTGTTTACTGGGAATGTGTATACTACTTGAAAATGTTGCCCACCACTTACCTTCACACAAACATGGTGCTCGGCAGTGTGCATATCAGAGCACTGTGTTCGCATGATGGTAAGCAGTGCACAACAGTGACAAGTCATGCAATTTCAAGGTTATTTGATGTACTGGCAGTTGTGCATGTGTTTGAGAAATGTGAAGGTCATGGAAGTCAGAGAGCAGAAATATACTTACAGGAATATAGTACACAGTATACCCACAGTCATACATTTGATAATGTGATATATAAGTAAATAGATACAATATTAGTGTCTCAGCCCTCATATAATTAATATTATGTACACTATATCAAGTGTTATATTTGAGTTACTATAATAGGAAGTGGAATAGTAAAAGTGTATGGAATATTCTGCATTTGAACCCAGGACAATGTGCGTGGCAGTCCTACACTAACACCTGTTGCCACAAGAGAGTTGAAATAACAGCTGTTCATGTTTCAGTTCATTGATATAAATTGCAATGTCACAACAGTAAAACAAAGGTTGCACACCCTGTACTAGAACCCAGGACCATCTGTACTCCAGACTTACACTTATACCTGCTGCCACAGGATTAGTTATATGACATTCTCTATCTTACTACTCATTCTAAAAGTCTCGTTGATAATCACAGAGCAATGACAGTGGGTTTGCGTGATGCCCAACAGTATTAACTGAATGCATCTAGTTTCTATTTTTGGCTGTCTGGGGCCTGTCTGCTTCTTCGGTGGACCTGTTTGCACACTGCTGCTATTTGAGCACACCAAATAAACGCAGCCAAACCTGACATTCACTTGTATTCCATTTCCCCTGTTTGCACTAAGTGGTGTAGCATGCAAACAAGTATTTGAACCCAGTACCATCTGGCCACAAAAAGGAAAGTATCACTGCATTAACACCTGCTACCACAGACTCTGTTAAGTAGCAAGTTTTTTTTCATAGACGTGCATACACTTTGCTACCTGCAAACTTGCACCCTTGGTGTCTCGGTACTTTTCCCAAACTTATATCACCTACACTGCAGAAAGTAATATCAAATGTTGTGTCCAATGCAATGCACATCAATCTGGTAACATGCAGAACTACAGCTATTGACCCATAAGCTTAACAAGCCTCATCTGCAAGGCTATGGAAAGGATCAGCATGGACCTTATACACAAGGACATAAGTGACTTGTAACACACTTGAGTTGACCCATGTTGTGTTTGTCAAAGAAAGATCTTGCCTGTTGAACCTCATGGACTTCTTTGATACTGACCCCAAAAACCTGGATGACAGAAAATAGGACATATCGCCTATGTTCCATTATCCAAGGCCTTTGACAATATCCCATATTCATGTCTCATAGTGAATGCCCCATCTGGGAATTAGGCCATACAGTACTAGCTGGATAACCAACTGCTCACTAACAGAACACACTGTCAAAGTTGGGGACTATATCCCCCCTACTAGCCACTTACCAATGGAATACCACAAGGATCTGTGCCGAGCCCTCAAATGTGTTTGAAACTACTTTCCTCAAGTGCAGGCAATGGTAGATGGCATGTGGTTTGCCATGTTTGCAGATGACTGTTAATCAGACGTACTCATAGATTCCCCCTGAATGATGGTGACATATTACAGAAGGGGCTGACAGAGACAAATGACTGGTGCTAAACTCAGACTGGACCTTGCAGCAAACAATGCTTCATTGTCCCCTTCAGCAATGAAGTACCCCTGCTAATTATGATATACATAGCATTCCTTTCAGCTCAAACACAGCGCTGAGATTAGTGAACACATGTTCATAGCAATCTACACTTTCATCACGGTGCCCATAGTGATGAGACACACATTCTGCATTGCACCCTCATACTATGGACATTACATCCAGGAACAGGGAGGTCATAGCTCTGTTATACTCCACCCTTATCAGACCACTAATTGAGTTCAAGGCTCCTTTTGTCTGTATCTCACCAGACAACTGCAACAATTGGAGACAAAAATAAAGGTTTGTGACTGGGAGAATGCAGGTCCTTCAAACATCACATACATGGAAAGAGTAGAAGAACTGTCACTGTACTCTGTATCCTGGAAGCTACTGAGAGGTAGCCTATGTCTGACCTACAGAGAAGTCTCAGACCCTGACCTACTAGAAATGCAGGACATCTGCAAATCAAATGGAAAAGGAATAACTTGGCCAAAGGTTCTCAGCCTAGCCTGTGACATAAACAGAACATGCTGGGGAGACATGTATTCCGCCAGTGACTCACTTCTCTGTAATAGGCTCCCACTGCATGTGAAGCAGTGCTCCTCAATGACTCTGTTCAAGCACAACCTTCACTACTGGTTGGGTGATTTTAAAGTCACCTCTGGGGTGGCACCTATGTTTCTTCAGGCAGGCCCAGTTGTTGCTGCTCACAAAATTTCTCTTATAACAATGACTATATAAATATGCTTAATAACAGTATTTGCATTTTTATGCAGCTAGGCTTCTATTGCCTTATGTATACTGACAACTATGTACTCCTAAAACTTACATATACAATATGTGAGAGATGCAACTATACAATGAATCTAGAATAAATGCTCTCTCTGGTAAATACAAACCACATATTAAACAGGTTGTCAGCACACACAATTCACCTCCTCAACAAACCAAGTGCACAACACACAACCCCACATATGCAGAGGTACTTTTTAGAAGCTTATCAAAAGAGCAAAGACTTCACAAATGCGAACCTTCTGCACACGTTACAGCCCCAATGGAACCCACTATACATAGTAACAAATATCAGTGTGTCACCCATTAAGCCCTTAAGGCAAAGCACCTGAAAACCAATGTCTTGGTCATAGAAGAATCCATAGATGTCCCCCTCACCAGGTTGTATAAGTATAAAGTCAGTCAGCTGCCTGTCAGGTGCCAGGATCTGCAAAGTCATGCACTTAAGTCTCTCAACAACAAGCACAGTTACACTTCTGTCGTACTCCATGTTGGAATAACTGACGTGAGACATACCTCAGTGGACTATATGAAGAGAGATATGACTGTGCTCTCAATTAGGTGTCTCTGACAGGTATGTCCATAACCCTATGCAGAATTCTACCTTCACCCAGGACGATACTTCAATACAAACAAAAGAATGTTGACTTTCAACAACTGTCTCAACAACTGGTTTCAATCCAGGGAATGGAGTATTTCTCAGCTTGCGATGATATGGTCAACAGACCACGTTGCTTTGCCAGGGACTTTGCCAGGGATGGTCTTCATTAATCTATTGCCTTTTGGTTACTGGCCAAGGTACTTGCCTCCTCCATAGTGCCTTTTTTTAGGCAATGTCATAAGACCAAAATTCCTGATGTAAACATATCCTCAAAAAAACTCGGTGTTATGCTACTTAATGCTAGGAGTGTAAATCAGAAACTACACTGAATGGAGGTACTACTTACTTTGGAAGATGTCGATGTTTGTGCAGTCACAGAGACATGGTTTAGGGCCACAGAGTACTCTGGCCATGAAATTCTAGAATGCCTTTCACACATTCACGCCACAAAATGAATATGAAAGAACCAAAGGAAGAGCTGTGTCCATCTTCATAAAAGAAAAATGCAACTCGACTGGTTAACAGTATGACTCCCTAGAGTTACTCCAAGTCCAGCTAACTGTAGGAAATACCTGGACCTAGTTGAGTCACTCATACTCCAACCAAACATCCTAGGCATAGGTTACTTATCTTCCCATTGATTGGGATACATAAACAAGCTCAAACACACTTGCTCTAAGGTTCCTTCTTCTTCTTCTTTCAGCTTTTCCTGGTTAGGGGTTACCACAGCGGATCACCTGTCTGCTCATGATTGATAGAGTTTTATGGTGTCGAGTTGCCAGCCCGGCACCCAACCTTCCATGGAAGGCACACACATGCACACACTCTTACCTAGGGCCAATTTAGAGTGTCCAATCCACCTACAGCATGTCTAGGATATGGGAGGAAACCGGAGCACCCGGAGGAAACCACTGCAACCAAAGAAAACTGGCAACCTTTGCTGTGAGCTACAATCCTTTATTCCATAAAGCACTTTTCATTCAAATACAATCCTTGAACTTCAGATGAATTAGTGAGATACTAAAAGCATTGAAATACTGTTTCAAATTACTCAAATGGTATCAGCTGTAAAAATTTAAAGTTATATTACCCTTTATACTTAATGGTTAAAATCATTCCTCATTATACCATTTAAAAACATTACCAACTATATAAATTCATTAAGAATAATACTAAGAACAATAAGCCTTTCAATTAATATCAAATGCAAGTTACGTATATTACTATGAATAATAATAATTCCCTAAAATTATTTAAAATACAAAAATAATAATAAAATAATGTATGTTCCAGCAGCTGCGATACATTTCACATCTCATAAGATTATGACATGAATTTAACCTTGTTTGAAGACATTTAACAAACCTAAACATACTATCTACATAAACCTTTCATTTTTAATATTGACATAATTGAGCACATTTCATTCAAACCAGGGTCAATATATGCATACAAACGTATTTGCCATATTAGTTCGAACCTTTCAAGTTCTAATTCAATTGCCCCCCCCCCTCATATTTGTTGGAACTTGGTCTAAAACCCAAATTTTAATTCATGTTCAGGGCATTCTTGGATACGTTTAGCTAATGCATTATCCTGGCTAAATTTTTTGATACTGTATATATGATCATATATTCTATCCCTCAATCTCGGTTTTGTTTTGCCAATATAATACTTAGGACAGTGTTGACACTTAGCTAAATATATGACCATTTTGGAATTACAATTATATTTACCTGTACTATACAATACTTTCTTATTGTGAATGACTATTGATAATCCCACTTGAATATATTTACAATAAGGGCAACCCAAACATTGTTGCATGCCCTTATATTTAATATGCGTATTATGAATATTTTCAAATAAATTCTTGAAATTTCTATCTCTCTTCATGACAAATTTAGGAGTTGATCCTAATTTCTCCAATAACTCTTTGTCTTGTGTAATGATGCCCCAGTTTTTACATACTATATTCCTAATATATCGAAAGTCCATATTAAACGTGACAACAAAATTTACATTTATATTGTTAACTCTGTTGTCATTAAGTAATATTTCCTGTATCGGTTCTGGAGTATTATTAGAGAGCACATCCATTAAATTACTATCCATTCTATTTTGATCTAGGATAGGTTTAAACATTCCACTAACTCTTTTATCTATCACTTCAGTTATAATTTCATCTAAAAGGCCATCAATGTATGCTCTTTTGCTAAACATTTGTCTTAACAAATTACATTCAGACAAAAATTCTTCCTCTCTGGTAATCATGTGTGCTGCCCTAACCAACTGTCCTTTAACCACCGACTTTTTCTGATGGAAAGGGTGCGCACTTGAGAAGTGGAGAAATGTGTTAGAATAAGAAGGTTTTATATATATCCACTTCAGATTTCTTATCAATATCATTTTTAATCAGTAGAATATCTAAATATGCTATTTCCTTTTCATGAAAGTTATATGTAAACTCCAAAAATTCAGTAGTTTGATTAAAATATTCTACCATTATTTCATCTTGGTCCTTATTACCTTTAAAAAGAATTAATATATCATCCAAAAATCAGGTAAAGTATGCTATTTGTGACTTTATGTGGTCTATACTAAATATATAATTATGTTCCCAGTGGTTCATTACCAAATTGGCGAAGCTAGCGCCACATGGGGACCCCATTGCCACTCCTTTTGTTTGATGCTAAAAGTTGTTTTTGAAATAGATATAATTGTGTGCTAGTACAATATCCAATAATTCTTCTATCAATGATATTTCTGTTACTGGAGCACCCTTATTCTTAAGGTTAAGGGAAACCCACTCAATACCTAAGTCTTGGGGTATTGACGTATATAAATCTCTGACATCAATTGTAAGAAAATTGCATTTATCAAATTCTATTTCATTCATCTTCTCCAAAAATGACCATGAGTCTTTACATATTCCTATCTCGTTAGTTACATATTTCTTAAGTATTGTGTCTATTACCTTTGCACATGCATAGGTTGCAGAATTCCTGCCATCTACAGTAGGTCTAGGGGGGATTTGTCAGATTTTTGTGAATTTTAGGGACTCCAAAAATCGTAGGGGCTATAGCTGCTGGCATAATCATGTAATTGAACATATTCAAATCAATTTGCCCTTCTATGAATAAATCATTAATATATATTTTTATTCTCCGTTTAGCTTGATTATATTCATTGAGCAAAGCTTTTACATAAGAATCAAATGCTAACAAAGCTTCAGTTTTATTCTCATAATCAATTGGGTCCATAAAAACTAATCCACCCCCCTTATCAGGCTTCATAATTCTGACTTTAGACCGTTTCAAAAATTCAATACATTCTTGTTCATAATTTGTTAAATTCCCTTCAGAGGTTAATACCCTTTTCCATACATTATGATGTCTAAAATCCAATTTGCATACTTTTTCAAAAGTATACGGTAAATTGTGTAACGGTGGGTTAAAAGTACTGGGAATTCTATATTTGTCTAAGTATGGTCTATCCATATTACCCAATAATACCTGTAGGTTTAATTTCCTAACATACATTTTAAGGTCTATTATATGGTTGGTAACATCCATCTTTCTTGATGGTACAAAGGTAAGGCCTTTTGCCAATACATTTACTAAGTCAGTATTAACATTTACTGAGGAGAAGTTATAAACAGCAAAGTCCTCTTCAGAGTTCATGGTAACTGAGACTTTATTCTGAATACAGTCCTTGACTATCTCCATTTGTTGGGTTTCTTGAGTTGGGTCCGACTGTTCTGCATTCTCCCCCTCTGAAAACCCTGTTGGTTATTGGACCACTGTTTATTATTAGTCCTCCCATTAATTCTGTTAGTATTGGAATTTTGATTCTGTAAATGTTCAAGTCTACGTAGACCAGGGTCATTAGTTGAAATATTTGGAGAAGTAATTGGTGGGGGGGGGGTCTATGATGTCATGCTGATTCGTAGACTCTACAGTCACATTTTCAATGTTAATTTCCCTTATATTTGTCCCTTGTTGGTTATGTGATGGTAAATTAACCTGACCGTTAGAAAAAAATACTGCAGCACTACCCGGAGGAAACCCAAGTGACCACAGGGAGGACATGCAGACTTCACACAGAAGGCACCCTAGCAAGGATCGAACTGGAGAACCTCTTGCTGTGAGGTGAAAACACTAACCGCTGCACCACCGTGGCCTCCCACTTGCTGTAAGGTTCCTGCACTTTCTAAATACAAATGCTCTGGAACAGCCCAACAAGGGGCAGGAATATCCTGGACCTCGTACTCGCCAACATGGGAGATCACTGTACCACCTCATGTATGACACCCCCCAGTAAGGTATGACCATAAATCAGTCACGTTCAATGTAACGATCATACCTCACCCCCTTATGGATCCAACAGGTTACAGAGTCTCTCCAAAGCAAACTATAGCCTCCTAAGTGATGGCATAAATGCTTTCAAACCTCCTGCTACCAATGACAGTAAGGACTTCCTATACAGAGGTGTACACAAATGTCCTGTTTACACACCTTTACAAGTATATTGACTTGGCCATACCAGAATGGATCAAAAACTTGCTCGCAAAAAAAAAAAAAAGCTACGCTGCTGGACAAGTAGCATAGATTATCCAACAAGATAAAAAAAATGATGTACAGGAGTTAGAGGGATCAGTCTCAGTTTAAGAACACTCTCCATAGTTTGAACAAGCAAATGAGACAACTTGTAAAGTCCTCTAAAGCTAAATATGAAACTAAATTAACATCCATAGTGAAGGATGATCACAAGGCATTATTTAGCTATGTCTGTAAGTAAAAGGGAAGGCCTAGCTTCATTCTGAATTCATAGTGGACGGTACCAGTCATACTAAACCCGAGGACATTGTCAACTTGTTGACAGACAGGTTTAGCATAAATTTCACACCCATGTCTCCAGCAATTATACCCCAAAGCATACCTGTCACCAGTTCTCTACCTATTATCTCCAAAGAACAGGTCATAACCACACTCAGCAAGGCCAAAAGCACACCTCTATGGAACTGGATAACATCCCATGCTCCTTACTAAATGGTGTAAAGCAAGAATTAGTGGAACCACTGGGTACTCTGTTCAACCACAGTCTAAGTACTGACTTTGTCATGGCAGAGTGAAAAACTGCAACCGTAATCCCCTTGCACAGAGGGGGCCCCCTCAACAAACCCAGGGAACTATAGACCCATAAGCCTGACCAGCCTTGTCTGTAAGGCCATGGAGAGCATCATCTCTGACCTTTATTATCCTGATCCTGTTTGGCTTTCTTAAGGGCAGATCTTGCCTGTTAAACCTAGTGGAATTCTTCAAGGGTGGCACCCAGACCCCTGATGAAGCAAATCAGTACATTCTGCCTATTTCAACTTGGCCAAGGGCTTTGACACAATCCCCCCACTCAGGCATCATTGAGAAACTTGACCAGCTGGGGATTAACCTGTAAGTCATTAGATGGGTAGACACAGAGGCGGATTTTGACTTCAAATCAAAGGGGGGCTGCAGGAGACAGGTGAATGGGTGTGGCCAACCAGAAAGGGGGGCTATGCTCAAAACCACAAAAACTGTAACTTTAATTAAATATGCTGCCCAAGTTGCCAAACCATCATTATGAGAGTCCAGTCAAGACAAAATTAAGTGTAGAAGAAAAAAAATATTTCAATGCATTGGCTGTATGACAGCTTACTTAATAACTAGATGGAAACAAAAAGGTTGTGAGGCATGAAAAAATAAATTACTTTTTAAATACATTACTGGAACGCCAATCAAAATAAAGTATAAGAAAAACTAGCAGCACTCAACTCAAACCACTTCTCCTTGCACTGCAGTTCTAACTATAATTTATATTTAGCTTTATTAAAGTACCAAGTAACATGCTGAAAGTAGCAATCTCTGTGATACCCCCACTTGTAAAAATGTTTCTTATCCAAAAAAGACCTGCTGCCTGACAACTATCTACTAGTTACATGGGAAAAACATGATCAAAGTAAAAAATGAAAAGCAAACAAGAAACAAGCTCAAATTACATTGCTTAAAGGATTACTGCAAATGTAATGGACCACACATGATAGATTGGCATTCTGTTTAGTTTACAGGTAAAGCCTGCAAAGATGACTGCAAGTCTCCAACAAATGTAACGACCTTCTTAAAGTAATGTAATCCTGTCCTTTATTACAAATACTGTCATATGCATTTCAATACCCAGGACTTATACATTATCTAGTTATGTAAGTATTCTCTGCATGGCAGCAACAGAAAGGCTTTCCATGTTGGTAATTCTTTAACAGTATACTTATTAAAGCTTACTTGCATCTTACAATCTCAGACAAACTTACCTGATGGCCATTAAAGCATTGCTACTTAAACACAGATCAACAGGCACTTTCTGAGTAATAATAAGCATAAACCAACAGTATAAAAATATGACGAACCAGAACATTCTGCAAAATCAAGGACAGAATAAAAGTAGCACTTGTGTCTACCTTGGATGGGGGATACTCTGCACATTTACACTGCATAACTGCTCCTTGCCTTGCTTGGATACATTCAGAGTCACCACATGGGGGAGTGGGGTACAACAAGTATGTCACAATTTGAAATGTCTTTGGCTGACTGTGATGGCCCTGACACATTTGTCATCCCTCTCAACCTCAGAACAAGAAATGTGGACAGAGCCATACATAGAAGTGGGACAAAGGCCCAAAAATGAGGACAATTTTTAAATATTGCTCTTATAAACTTAGAAAGATAATAGAATAGTAGGTCTTGCATTAGTATAAATTTTCTGAAAGGTATGAAATCTGAAACTCAAATGTCTGTCATTATTTTCTAACTTCAGTCTTTAATGATTTGCCATTAATTTTCCAAAAAAGCACAATTTTATGAAAAATGGGCCAAAAATGTGATGCAAAAATATAAAATAGCCACACAATACAGCTGGGAACCTGTCAAAGAAGGGACACTTTTTTAATATTAGTACTGCTAACTTGAGCAGCTGACAAAATAAAAGAATCTACATGCATTTCTGAAATAAAAGTAATATATAACTCTGATTATAACAGTTATTTCTTAATTGTAAGCCCTCCACATTTTCTTCCAAAATTGCCATTTTGCGGCGGGATTATTAGAGGAAGAGCAACATTTTGAGCCAAAATCGGGGACAGTTGAGAGGTTTGGATATGCCTAATTCTATAAAGCAATTTATTTGTACGTACCTCTCAACCTGTTAATGCAGGGAATGTGGACAAGGCCAAATATAGCGGAGGAACATATAAACAGTACTATAAATTGTTGTATAAACTGAGACAATTGATAGAATAACAATTCTTGCTTTAGCATGCATTTTTCTGAAGGTTATGAAGTCTGAAACTTAGTGTCTGTCATTATTTAGTGACTTAATTCCTAAATTATTTTCCAGAAAAAACACACATTTTATGAGGAACAAACCAAAAATAAGAAGCAAAAATCTATTAATTCTGTGAAAATCTGGACAGTTCAGATGTATAGTTCAGCCGGGGCTGTCCGAGTTTGCTGCCCTTCCCCCTCACAAAATCATGGTCGAATGGAGCCTCCCCCCTGCAACCATTCCAATGAACCATTACTTGGCTATTTCACCCCATTTACCATAAACACTAATGTGCATACTGCTTTACTTCTACGATGCTTTGAACTTCATTTGAAAGTTTTATTTTGCATTTTACAGCACAAACACTAAGACATATGCTAAATAAAGCAATGCAACCTCACAATGAAAACAGATTTAGCATTAAAGCTTTTCTGCCCTTGCAGCTCACATTCATTGAAACAGCATTGAAACCCACATTCAAAGAAAATACATTTTGCCAGTGGCATATAAAGATTAACTTTGGGCTGTTTTCAAATGATGGGCCCGAAACATACATGTGGTCTTTGATACACCTTCCTGATTGTATTAAACTATATTCCTTGCACAATATAGTACAGTTGTTTAAAATTTATTTTGAACATTTTTCCAGTAAACAATGAAACAAAATGCATGCACCAATAATGACAAAATTACCCAATTCAGAAATTTTTTCCAGTAAACAATGAAACAAAATGCATGCACCAATAACGACAAAACTGCCCAATTCAGAACATTTCTATCATAAAAGTCTACTCAAACTTCTACAGCCCACCAGTATCAGTAAATATGCACAATCTCTGAAGAAGTAAAAGTCATCTAAATAATTCCACATTAAAGAAATCTGTAACTAATGAAGAGGTTGCTGCTAGGAAACAACTTTATATTTCATTGTTTCATCTACAAATAAAGTACCTGTTGCCCTTGAGGAATAAATTGCCTAAGCTGCATTAAAAAAACAATAAGCTAGTAATATTGCAATAGGGAATGGATGGCAAACTGATAACACGTTCATAGTTACTAGGTATCTTCACCAAAAAGGACTGCAGCATCCACCCTCTTTACAATACAGTACAGTAGCAGCAATGCATCTACCTACTGTGGGAGTAGAACCCACAGCCTTCTGCATCAAAAGCAAGCACACTACCTATTGTGCTATTAACAACACAAGCAGACTCGGCATAAGCAGCACTAAACTTTTGTTCCCCTGCAGTTCTCCGCTTCCTGTAAAATCTACTTGACAATCAACTGCATCTCTGAACTTTGCAGCAAAAAAAATCTGGAAAAATCTGAAATTTAGGGAGGGGCAAAAGACCAAAAAACAGGGACACATTTTAAACATTGCTTGTATAATATTAGAAAGTTGTTAGAATAAAATGCTGTGTTACCACCATACATTTCACTGCCAAGTATTGAACCCAGGACCCTGAACAAAACAATCAAATCATCTGTTTTATGAAAGAAAGTAAGACAAACTTAAATGGCTACCATTTAATGAATTCAGTTCTCACCATAGCCGTCAAGATCTTAGCACAAAACATCTGAACAAAGCCAATAACGGGTGCATACAGCCCCCAAACATATTCAGTGAATTCAGTTATCACCATAGCTCTCAACCTTGGCACAAAATACCTGGACAAAGCCAATAATGGGGGAATACAGTCCAAAAAATAGGGACAAATATCCATTGAGGACACCAGAGCAAACCCACACAAACACAAGGAGGACATGCAGACTCCACACAGAAGGCACCCCAGTCAAGAATCAAATCAGACAACCTGCAGCTGTCAGACAACAATACTACTACTGCACTACTGGCTGTGTTAAGTAACAAGAATACAGAAACCACAGATTTTGAGGAACAGAACAGAAAAAATATGAGGCAAAAATCTGCAGATGTCTTATAAGTGGTGGTGGGTAGGGAATTCAGGCTCTTGCCAGTTGGGCCCAAGGTACAGGGTTCAAGCCTTATTCTCTACCCACCACCATGTAGCAACTGGGGCAATATACACACAACACACACACACACACACACACACACACACACACACACACACACACACACACCTTCTTTCTGTAGCAGCCCAATCACCTCCATAACTCTGAGTTCACAGCCTGTGCTTATCTTAATTCCTCCATAGCCCGATCACCTCTGCAAGTTAAGTCCACAGCCCGCACAGGCTGTTTCTGGGTTTCCCAGTGAAATGTGACTAGGCTGGAGCCTGCGGGCGATGCAGTCCAGTGTGCTTCTGGTCTGTACAATTGTTACCGCACAGACCTCTGGGCTGGCAGGGAGGAGTTCCCTTCCTTCCCTATCCAGACTGCCTAACTGAGCAGTCCGGTGTTCAGGAACTCAACATGCATGCATGGAATTCTGAACTGCCTAACACAGCAGTCAGGAACTCAGCACACATGTGCGAGTTCCGAGACATGAATTGTTTTTTTTTAATTTTTTTTATTTTATGTTGTACAGTGGGGGGATGTTTATTTTTACAGGTGGGGGGGCTGCAGTCCTGCAGTCCTATAGCATGAGCCGCCCCTGGGTAGACAAATGGCTCACCAGCAGACTGCAAATAATCATAGTTGGGGATTCCACCTGTACCAGCAGACCTGTTACCATTGGTGTTCCACGAGGGTCTGTGCTGGGCCTCCTGTTTGGAATCCATTTCTCAGAAATTCAGACAGTAACAGATGACATTTCTCAGAAATTCAGACAGTAACAGATGACATGTAGCTTACTAAGTTTGCTTACGACTGCAAACTTTGTGTAATCATTGAATCCCCAAATGATATCAACATACTACAAAATGAGCTTACATACTTAAATGGTTGTTGCCAAAGCCACACCCAAACAAATGCACTATCATCCCTTTTGGCAAAGGAGAGGTCCCTACAAATTACACTATTAATACCCCCCTAAGTTCCAAACCAGTAGTGAGAGATTTGGCTATGCAGGTTGATAGCAATGTCAGCTCTGATAATCGTGTAGCCACAGTGATGAGGAAGGGCTTTTACTTTATATATACCTCATAAGTAAGGGCATATCATCCAAGATTAAGGATGTTATCAAACCACTGTGCTCATCCCTCATCAGATCAATAATAGAGTAAAATGATCCCTTTTGCATATGCCTCACCAGAAGAAGCTGGAAAGAGCAAAGAGGTTTCTCACCAAGATAATCCCGGAACTTCAGAACATGACCTTCATAGACTGAAAGCCCTGTCACTGAACGCTGTATCATATAGACTGCTGAGAGGTGACTTGTTCCTGGCCTACAGAGCACTCTTGAACCCTGCCTCAATGTAATTGCTACACCTCTGCAAATCAAATGGGACAAGACTCATTTGCTGTAGGAACCTTAACCTAGCACCTGCGACATCAACAGGATATGCTGGAGAGACAGATTTCTCCCAGAGTTTGCCACTGCTTTAGAACAAACTCCCAATTCACATGAAACTAAGCTCCTTAATGATGCTACTTTAAGCATAATTTGGACAATTGGCTGGGAAATTGTAAATGTACCCCAGGGGTTTCACCTATGTCACTCTTGGGGGCAACCATCACTTTTCGTGGATTTCCGAATATGGAATATGTATCCTGGTCTATAATGGAACAATGGTACAACTTCACTAGGCTTGAAAATTCCCTAGGGTGATTACCCTAGTAACTTCCTATGAACCTAGGGTGATTATGGTAGTAGCTGCAAATGAAGCTATGAACCTATGCAGGCCTGTAAAAATCTTGTCTCTCACATGGCCTGCTGATGTCTTGCACTATAAGATCAGCTGCAATCTTGCAAAATGCAGACTTATGCCATGGTGTTTGCTTTAAGTACTGTTCTGTAGTCTGTGTACTAAGATAGGGGTTCTATTCTCACTGCAGTCAACTGTGTGTGCGCTGTTGCTTGACATTACAGAGAACCTTTTACCACAGCATGTGGACTCTGTTGCTACCATATTTTCAGCAGACACTGCTGATGCCATCCGTTATATCAGATGTTTGGATATGCAGTCATCCCACCAGGGCATGGTTGGACACTGGCCTGGAGACCAGGCAGATGTCACCTCATCCTATACAAGACAGATTTCAGTGAAATGGCTTATCTATCCACGTCATTGCATCATTGCATGATTTGTAGGCCCTGTGTTATCTTGCCAAGAAAGCCTTGTGGTCTCGCCAGCTGCTGCATGTCTGAGGTGCATGCAGAAACAGAGCATTATACTGTATTGCTGTTCTTGTGAGGTTTGACTACAGTGCTGTCATACAATCCTAAGATCTGAATATGATGGTGTGATTTATGATGCGCACAATACATTTGTCCTGGAAAATTATTAAAAAGAGAAGTTAGAAAGTAATGATGCACATTGCATCTTCTGACTTCACACACCTTTCAAGAGCATTTGCTATACAGTGTGAAACTTTGATGCTATCAACTGTCTAACTTTCCAAGGCCAATACAAGTCAGAGGTACAATGAGCAGTTCAACACAAATGCAGATATACCAAGCACTAAGTTAGCTACGCACCCTGAGAATCAGACACAGGTTTTTATCCCTGAATCCAAAAGGATAGAAAACAGGAATATGGCACAGTTATCACTTGCGTGGGTGTCAGGAAGCCTAGGTTAACACACAAGGTCGGTGAGTGTGTCTGAGTAAGAAGAGGCAGACATTGGGATAAAACAACAAATGGCCAGTGAGACAAAATGAGTAATTATTGTGTGTGTCTGCAAAGGTCTTGCAGGTGAAGTGTGTGCGTGTGTGTGTGTGTGTGTGTGTGTGTGTGTGTGTGTGTGTGTGTGTGTGTGTGTGTGTGTGAGAGAGATAACACAACCAAGCTCTGTTCTAGCTCTACATTTTGGTCTGTCAGACTGGTGTAAGCCATGCATGGTAGAGGTGGCAGTTCATCGTTGTTGTCCCTGACCACCAGAACTGGCTCTGCCAGGAGTTGCACTGGCATCTTCACGCCCAAGGTCAGATGCAATGCTGCTACTTGAATGTGAGTGATGTTTGCTGGATAAGCTCCCTTCATGGGGATACCCAGTACCATGACTACATGGCCTTCCATATTTGGGTGAGAATGCACACTCACGGATGGAGCAGTGGAAGTACTGCCACTTTGGGAGCATGATTGGGCATGGCTACATTGTCTGACAGCAAATGATGTCTGACCTACGCCCATGAGGATGATGTTCCCATCCCAGCAGACGTTCCATCCCAGTTGCTGCTCATTCCATGACCGACACCCCTCATTCCAATGTGTCATTCATCTGATCCAGTGAATCAGCAACATGGTGGAGACAGTCATGCATGTCATTGTGCCACATCCACAACCCTGAGTATTTGTCTATGGGAATGTGCCTGTACCTCCATGATGGCCCTAAACATATGTTGAAGTGGCATGGGAAGCAACACCTGCACCAGGTGGAGGAGGGTCAGTAGGCATCCACCATGCACCCTTATCAATCCTCCTGTGTGGCACCTCACCCACACTTTGGCTACAGCCAGACTCCACAGGCATTGAAGCCACAGTAGCCACACTTCCCTGATCAATGTCTTTGTCCAGTATCTGTGGGCTCAGTCAACTGGGTAGGAGTTGGCCTACTGGCTGTGTCTGATAGAAATGCAGGAGATGGCAGTATATCTAACTCTGTGTCAGATTTAACCTCTGCACCCCCAACTGTGCCTCAGTTTAGCAACCATCATTAGCAGAGCCTGCTGATATACTGACATCAAGTGGCACAGAGCCTACACTTCCACTGTCATGATCACCTGTGATAGCAATCAAGAAACACAGGATGCATTAATACCTGCATGACTATAGTGCAATATATGCTAAAAACAGTGGTGCCTCTATTACAGACAGTACAGTAATACACACATCAGATCTGAGATCAAAATCACATGCTACAATATCTCTTTAAATTGCTCAGCAGTACTGATAAAAATATTTGGCTTATCTGTAGAAGATGTACTGCGCTGTACTCCAGATAGTCCTGGAAGAAGTTAAGCAAGGGTTAAGGACAATATCATTACAATTACACGTGCATTGTCTAATTTCACCAAGAAAGTGTCTGACAACTCCAACCTAAGCTTATAACTGTAGCAATCTTAAATACCCCCCAAAAAGACATATGACACAAAATTTATTTCAGTTGTTTACCATACAACAGTAGTCAACTGTTCAAATAACAAAGCCTACCTGGAAGCTCCTCCTGGGATGTGTTTCCTGTCTTGAAAGGTGTTGCACACTATCCTGCAATCTCCTGGGAGCTGTCTGGAGCTCTGATATTGGTCTAGGAACTGTTCATTGGGAGTTAGTGGGGGTTACCTAGCAGGCCCTCCCCCCGGTAGCCATGTGCTCACGGACCACTGCAGCTGCTCACCGGCATGCAGTAGTGATCATGTCAGTGGCCCTGTGGTGCACCTGTTCATATGTTCTACCATAGATGCCCATGGCATTCACATTTTTGGCAATCTGCTGGCATTATTTGCATCCAGTGTGCCATATCTCCCCATCCCCTTTCCAGGAGAAAAGCAACATGTTGACAAAGCCCATCCAAGATTATTTGATTTTCTGCATCAGTGAGGGGGGGGGGGTCTACATGGATTGACATGCCTGAGTGGTATATTGGCTTCCAGATAAAACAGAAAAGGTAGCCAGTCACTATTACCAACTGGAGAAAAGTAAAACAGTCTACAGATGTGAGATACTAACAACAAGCAGGATGCAAAACAAGGAGAGTAAAAGTAAGAGATCTTTGTTTATGGCATGACAATAACTCAGTTTTGCTCCACCCAAAAGAACAGTCCATTGTTGTTTGTGCCATAACAGTAACTCATTTTTGTGCCCCCCCCCCCCACAGGCAAATGAACCATTTTCCTAGCAAAACATCTTTGAAATGCTAAAAGTGCTATCAAAGGATCTGTCCCTGAAACATTTGTATATTTGTCATGCAGCGTTCCATTTTCATGTATTGGCAATCACGTCTAGCTCTGAAATGGCTTGACAAACATGCCCATGCCATCAGTGTACTTCTAACTAATGAATACAGATAAGTTTAAAAAAGCCTTTGCTTCACATTATTCTTAAACACATTCCGGCATATGCAGTATGTAGGTGACAAAATGGGAGCATACCTGCTGGAGTTCAGTACTCCTCTGTACAGATATATCTTCAAGAAAAAGAGTTTTTGCAGTCTTCCATATACAACCCTCCTCAACATTAGTTTGGCTAGCTACACAGTTGCCTTTTTATATGGTGTAGATTACTAACTGACTGCATCTGTCTGTGTTTCATAGATGCTAATTACAGCATAAGCAGCTGAACTGCATGCTAATTAACCAATCCAACATGATGGAGCTATTCAATAAGCTATAAAGTGTCAGTGTAGACTCCATGCTGTTTTTTTCCTGTGGATTTCAAAACTTTTGGAGGGCAGACATGAAAAGTTTACTCAGACAGAACGGTAGGGGCTGCTGCCTTTATCCATTTCCATGTGCCAGAGGCTGAAACCAGTGCTTCTGCTGCCAATAGGCTTAGGCTGAGAAAGAGTTTTCAGGCCCCATTTAATGTTTCACAGCCAACATGACATAGAAATTGTGGAGCACTGCAGGGTGGACATGGATGCATTACAGGAACTCTGACCTCTGCCACCCTCAGCTCGGAGCCAGAGCCAACCAGTGGAAACTAAGGCATGTGTAACCCTTAGAATCTTAGCTGCAGATACCTTCCAGAGACCAACATGGGATGTGCTGGGGGTGTCAGGCATCAGCGTCCAGGATGATCCACCAACTCGTGGATGCTATGTTCCAGCATGTTAGAGAGCACATATATTTTCCCCATAGTTCTGAGGACAGGGACAGAAATGTGCAACAGTTCTACTGGGTACCACAATACCCTGCAGTACTGGGTGCCATACATTGCACTCATGTGGAAATTAAGGCACCACTTTGAGAACAGTGTAGACTGTACATTAACAACGGGTTATCATTCTATTAACTGCAAGTTGTGTGTAATACAAAGGGAATCATCTTGAATGTGTGTGCTGGCAACCCTGGCAGTTACTATGACTTGCATATCTGGCTCACCTCCCAACAGTACCAGATGTTTGCTGGGGGGATAATCCACAGGGTCATTTACTGGGGGATGCAGGCTGTGCAGTGGAATCTTGGCTAATGATGCCCATCAGAAATACACACACCCATAAAAGATGGTCATAATGAGGCATGCGCTCAAACCAGAAATGTCATAGAGCATGTGTTTGGGCTGCTAAAGTCATGGTTCTGGTGCCTAGATGCATCTGGGAGGCCCTGCAGTACAATCCAGACATGTACAGAAATCTTCACAGTATGTGCCGTGCTACACAACATAATCCTGAGGAAACAGCTGCAGCAAGATCAGATAGGGGAAGGGGTACACATCCCACCACCAATGCCAAGGTCATCACAGCTAGATGAGGAGTCAGAGGGGGAACCACCAGCTGCTGTGGGTGTAGACACATAGGCATGCTTAGTATGCCCTTGCACTGGCTAAAATACAGCACATACCACACTCACTCACTCACTCACCATCTAGAGGCCTAAAACCTTCATTCTACTAGCATACCTATAGTAACATTGATGCCAGGCAATTCGCACAACCTTTACCTCCCAATATATTGGCTGTGTACTGCTTGCATCAGATACAGTCAGCCATGAATGGACACTGTGGCAACTGTTGCATTTGCAAGGTAAGTCCTTAACCTGGAGTGTATTGTTTAATAATATGGCATATCCTTACATTTCATCACTTGGTACATTAAGCAAGTAAAAGGTGGGAGATTTGTACAGAAATTACCTTAACATGTGGCAACAGAGACTTATTTGACTTTTATATGGCCATTAGTAAGTAGTAGCCCAGAGGCATCAAAGATCAACTGTCATACCTCTCAAAAGTATTGATAATCACTGCATGCCCTCAATTTAGCACCATAAGTTTGTACTGGAAAATCATTAAAGAGAGAAGTTAGAAAGTAATGATGCATATTGCAGTTTCTGACTTCACAACCCTCACAAGATCAAACAGACTGGGTGAAAAATAAGGAGAGTAACAAGAGCAACATATCCTTGTTTGTGCCATAACAGTAGCTCACCCCCCCCAAAAGCACATTTTATGCTTGTTTGTGCCATCCAAACTCCCATTTCAGGTGGCAACTGAATATCTTATTATTCCCAGTTAATATCCTCACACATTTTAAGGCTATGATATAGAATGGGTTATACATTGCATGTGTCAGAGTGCTGGTCAGACAACTGATGACCAATAAATACAGAAAGGTAAGACAGAGCTGTATATTTGCAAGCAATGATCATAACCGGTTGTGTGATCACTAAATGCACTGTGTCCAAATATAATAAATTTAATATACAAATAGTTTATGGTTTGATATCAGTATAAATTCTGTTACAATTGATTGTGTGAAGAATGAATTCAGTTCTTTGCTGCAAGGATGTTTGTAACAAAGAGGGTTAAGGCAGTCCTCCTGTTTTCTGAAAGTGAATTGGAGTGAGTGTTGAAATCCAGACCTATGTAGAAATATCTTGTGTACTAACATTTTCTACTGTGTGTGTTAGATTACTTTTCCTCATTTCAACTATTTCACCCTTTTTTTTCTTTTTTTGCCAGTGTTTGCATGATGCACCTCTTAGAGCAAACATGGGAACTGGAGAAAAAAAAAAGATTTGGCTGTGCTTATTGTGTTTGAGCAAAGGGCTGCAGTGTGCAAACTGGGCTACTGGATTGTAGCATAGGGTGTGCAACTTTTTTCACTGACATTGCACTTTATAGCAATGAACTGAAACATGAACAGCATTTATTTCAGCTCTCTTGTACACACATGGTCCTAGGTTCAAATACAGCATATTCTAAGCACCTTTACTGTGGTTTCACTTCTCAATATAGTCCTCACTTATAACACTTGGCATAATGTAGATATTAATTATATGTACGAGGGGTGAGACACTAATTTTGTGTCAGTAGTTTATTTATCCATCTATAAATTATCACATTTATTGTCAAATGTATGACTGTAGATATACTGTGCACTATTCCTGTAAGTATATTTTTGCTATCTGGACTGGTATGTCCTTTAAATTTGCCTAACACACATACACAACTACCTGTATAATTTTTCACTGCTTACCACTTGTGCAGTGCTTACCATTTCACAAACATGTTGCTCAGCAGGCCACAGAGTATAGCTGGAGTTTTTTTAGTCGGTCAGCATAGGGAATCTGCTTTAGGCCTGTGATTCTTTTAGTGAGGTGTTTCTGCGGCCTTTCCAGTTGCTGCAGATGTCTTGTGAGGTACATACCAAATGGGGAGTTGTACTCTCTGATGGGTCTAATGAGGGATGAGTACAGTGGGACAATGACCTCCTTTTCTCTGGATGAAAAGTCCTTAGTGATGAGGTGTGCCACATAGAAGGATTTCCTGACTGTTGTGGCGATGTAGTTATCAAAGGTGAGACCACTGTCCACCTGTGTTCCTAAGTCTCTTATCACACTTTTGGTGTTTAGTGTACTGCCACATATGTGGTAATTCATGGGTACATGTTTTTTCCCAAAGGGGATAACTATGCACTTCTTGGCATTGAGCTTGAGCCCATGGCTCTGGCAACAAGCATCTGGTTCTGTAAGGCCCTTTTATAGAATATCCACATCATTTGAGGATTCAGTAATGGCACCCAGTTTGCAGTCATCTGCAAACTTTGTTAGCCAGAGTCCCTTAGTGTTGGCCTGTAATTCAGAGAAGTAGATGCCAAACAAGAGCGGTCCCAGGACTGAACCCTGAGGTACTGCACTTGTCACTTGTCTGGAGCTGTATTTGGAGTCAGCTACTTTTACAGTGTGGGTTCTGTTAGTAAGCCAGTTGGCAACCCGTCGAGTGACTGAGGGATTTATGCCCAGCTTAGTAAGTTTATCTATGATTCCAGAGTAGGGGAAGGTGTCAAAGGCCTTGGCGAGGTCCAGATAGGCTGTGTGGACCTCCTTATCCTCGTGCATGGTTGTGGAGACTGATTAGAAGAAGTCAATCGGGTTCAGGAGACATGATCGGCTCTTCATGACCACAGACTGGGTGGGGTCCAGTGTTTGAAGGTTGCCAATGTCTTTGTTTATAAGTTCCATGATAATACATTCCATGGCCTTGCAGATCAGGCTCTTCAGACTGATGGGACAGTAGTTCCCAAGATCCAAGGTGGATCCCCCCTTGTGGAGTGGGATAACTGTAGCTGTGCGCTACTCAGTGGGCACAAAGCCTGAGGTGAGGCTATGATTAAACATGACACTTGGGTGAGGTGCCAGTTCATTTTTCAGTTCATGTAGTACACAGCCCAGAATGTCACCTGGTCCTATGGACACTGTATTCTTAGCTTTGGAGAGTGCGTTTTTTTACCTGTGTGGCCATGATTACTGGAATTTGGCAATCTTTCAGTATTGAGATGGGCCCTTTAGGGGGTGAGAGGGTGGTGAAGTTGACACTGAGTCGATCTGCCAGTATATTGGCAATGTCCCTGGGATCAGTATATTTAATGCCATTCTGTTGCAGCTTGGAGCAGGTCTGAGCATTGCCATTTAGATTCTTGACATAGCTATAGAATGCCTTGTGGTTGTCTTTGGAATCTTTGTCAATTTTATTTTCGTAACTAACTTTGGAGGATTTTATGAGGGATCTCAGCTTCTTACTGAGGCTGGTAAGGAAGTTTTTTGCATCCTGGGATTTCTTTTCTGCAACAGTTTTTTCCTTCTGTTGTACAGATTGTTTATGAACAGGGGACCACAAGATTGGCTTCCTTTTTTGGAGGAGAGCGTCTTGGTTCTATTTGGGATGGCTCAATCCATGCACAAGTGGATGTGCTCGTACAGTGCTTTAGTGTAGGATTTGGCAGTCGAATTTTCAGTTCCTGTCTGCATGGGTGTCATGAAATTTGTCACTTCTGACTTGCGTAGCATGAAGATGGCCTTGGAGAATTTTTTTATGGATGTTTCCTTTACTGGGGGGTGGGGGTGGGATGTGGATGTCAAAGGTGATTAGCTTATGGTCAGACCTAACCAACGAGGGGGTGACCACTGGTGTGGAGCATCAATTTCCCATGTTGTTAATGACCAGGTCCAGCATACTGGAGCCCCTGATGGGACTATGGATTAGTTGATCCACGGTGTTGGAATTTATGAATTCCAAGAACCGTTGGGCAAAGGTTTTGCTGCATGAGTAGTTTTCCCAGTTAATGGCAGGGTAGTTGAAATCAGCCAGTATTGGGGTGTTTGGTTGTATCTTAATATTTTCCAGTATGTTTAGAAAGGTGTAGTGAGAATCATGGGGCACAGTGAGGGATCTGTAGCAAACTAGAATTGGGATTGCAGTCTTACCTAGTGTTAGTTGCATCTGGAGAATTTCGGATGCATTGTGTTGGGCAACTAGCCTGGAAGTGTGAATATCCTTGGTGAATATGGACACTCCTCCACCTTTAGTGTTTCGGTCCTGGTTTGGTGGCCGAGAAGTGTGGCAAGAGTTGTAGCCTGGTATTGCAAGGGTGCTCTCTGGAGCCTTGAACCAGGTCTCAGTTACTGCACAGATATCGATGTTCTCCATTTTTAGGAGTGCCTCGAGAGAGTGCATTTTGAGGTTTAGACTCCTAGGATTGAATAGCATTACCTTCAGATTTTGCATACTTGTACCTGTTATGGTGGTGGTTTTGTCCTTTGAGCCTTGCCTAAAAAAGGCACTATAGGGGTGGCAAGAGCCTTAGCCAGTAACCTGAATCCCAGGGGTAATGGGTGCAGACCATTTCTGGCAAAGCATCGTGGTTTGTTGATCATGTTGTCCCAGGCAGGCAGATACTGGATCTCCTTTGAATGACACCAGAAGCTTAGCCAATTGTTGAAGTCAGTCATTTTGTCCTTGTACTGTGGTATCCTTCTGAGTGATGGCAGGATGATACTCAGGGCTAGGGTCATACCTGCCTGGGTCACATGATCCGAGTACTCTTCCATGTCTCTTTTCATGTAGTCCAGGGAGGTACGTCTCAAGTCATTCACTCCAGCATGGGCAGTGACAGAGTCGTATTTGTACTTGTTGTGGAGTGACTTTAATGCATGCATTATGTGGCGGATCCTGGCACCCAACAGGCAACTGACTGTAATTTTCTCCTTGTTCAGCCTGGTGAGTGGGACATCAGTGTGCCTGACTATAGAGTCACCTATGACTAAAGTGTTGGGCATGTTGTCTTGCCTTAGGGGCTGCTGTTGGGTGGCACACTGATGTTGAGTTATGTGATACTTTAGTTGTGATTGTTTGCATTTCAGCTTCGGAGGTCCTTGCTGCTTGGGCTGGCTAATGTGAAGGGCCTCCGCATATGTGTGCTTAGTGTTGCTATGTGTGGGTGTTGGTGGAGAGGGTTTTTGAAGGGCTATGTGTTGCTTGAGGTGTAGTGCAGGTGTTAACCTTCTCTTGATTGTCTAGCACAATCTTGGCTGGAGAGAGCTTTGCTTCCAGTTTGGCTGTGTGAGTGCATCTCTCGCAGGTTGTAGTGTTGGGTGGTAGGAGGAGAGGGTTGTCTGTGTACATGAAACAGATCTGTAAGTATCAACTACAGGGTGCACATTTAAGGCTTAAAAGCTGAATATAGGCAAGACTGGTATTCATAATGGTATTCTGTTCTGTTTTTTTCCACAGCTTCCATGGAAAGGGAGTGCTATGTTAGGGCCCATGGAGCTAGATTGGCAAGGATGAGGGAGGAATGTGGTATGTATGCAGCAGAACAGAAGTGTTATTATAGCATTAAAAGTTAAAGGTAGCTTGTTTGTGTTTTATACAGTTGTATCAAATTGAACATGTGTATCTCAACTGTAAAAGCAAGAATGCATGCATTAGTCTGTAGCATAAATCAAGAGTACAGTATTAGACTTTAGTCAGAGATGGTAGGTTTAAATACGACACTTCCCAACTATACAAAATATGTTAATTCTTCAATTATGTATAACTTAAAGGTTTAGAGTAAAAGCTCAGTACCAGTGTTACACATGCCCTGCTGTAAACTTTAATCTGTATAATTGAAACATGCATATGTGCAATATATGCACTGTAAAGGGTTACTTGCAATCTGTAGTACAGTGTGCATCTATTAGAAGCTACTAGTCTTAGATGTAATAGTTATCTGTTGGGGGTGGTAGTTTTAAGAGTAAAGGTTAAGATAATAGAGTCAAACAATTGTATTAATGCATTGAATGTAACATGTGAAGATATTAATCTCTTCTTCTTTTTCTCTCATCCTAACCTTTATCTCTTTTTTTTATTTTTTTGTGTTGTCAAAATATGCCCATGTCATCCATGTATACCATATCACAAAATGCTTCACAGCACAGCGGGGTAGGCCTGCCCCACAGGATACACCTGCCCCCACTCCACCGGCCCTGGCACTGTTGTCCAGCTGTCTGGGGGCCAACCTAGCATCACCACCTCAGCTGTGCTACCTGCCCCCTCAGGCAGTCCTGTCCCAGAGGATAGTCCAGTGGTTCCCTCCAGGAGCAGTGGTGAGTTTATCACCCATACTGAACTGGCAGGGATGGTGCATAGAGTTGTGTCCTGCAATGCTGGTGCATGCCTACTTCAGATGGAGGGGCTACTCCCCTCATTTTGCATAAGACCAGGGGGAGGTAAAGGAGACATAGAGAGCTCCAGCCAGTGCTGGAGTGAAGTAGCAGTAATGACAGTCCAGTGGGTGAGGATTCAACTGTCACTGTCACCCAGATTGATGACTGTCTTGGATGACCCCACCCTCACCCTATCCATGGTATCCACCAACATCTTGTGTCCATAACCATATATGTGTCTTGTCATCTTTGTCTTGTCTGCTTGCAATTACTTCCTCACCCATCCAACTTACCAGACCCAGAAATACTTATGTCCCTTCCCCAACACCCCTCTCTTTCTCAAAAAAAAAAAAAAAATGGGCGCCTGCTCCTCAAAAAAAAATCATCCCATACATAGCTCTGCAGTTCACACACATGTCTTCTTGACACACTTGATTCAGTCCAATTGGCTATATAACATGATTGTGTTGTAGTCACCCCTCCCTCTGAAGGTGACAGTTCAAATTCACCTAATATTCTGCATATATTGTCAGTTGTTATTGTTGAAAAAGATAGCTATGGTTCTGTCCTACCTCCCTCCTGTACATTCCAGTATTGCTTTCCATTTGTTCTTCCCCCTGCTTGCTTCCCATTTCAGCACTGTCCTATCTTCCCCATTTCTTTTTTTTTTGTGCAGTGGTGCACATCCTGCACCAATGCGCAGCAATGGTAATGCAAAAGAACTTAAGTGTTAGATTCATTTGTATTTGAACAGAGTACCATCTGGTCCCAAAAAGGAATGCATCACTGCATTGACTGCATTAACATGTGCTGCCGCAGAGTCAATTAAGTAGTTTATTCCAGAGACTCAATACTAACTTTCAGACTTCAGCATCCCCATTTCATCACTTTCCTATCATCTCCATTTCTTTTCTTTGATGCATTATTGCATGATGGTGTGCATTGTGCATCAGTGGTAAAGCAAAAGTATTTAAAAGTATTAGATACAGCTGTATTCCTCTCTTTGCTTGTGATTGGTCTAAGCGTCGCATCACCCAAACAAGGGCCAGAAAATAATAAAATAATAAAAAACTGATGGAGAAAACACAATTTACACATAAACGAAGAGGAGGTTGGATGTTAATGAAGCAGAACCTAAGAACTGTGTGCTGCTTACTTGCATTTCCAACCTTGGCAGACATACATGTAATACTTTAAGTCTAACTTGACACCCCCACCTGATGTAAGCATTCATAGTTGCCATCCATTAAACACAAACAGCGAGGGAGTCCCTGCACTTTGTTTACATCCTACACGGATCCAAATGTTTTGGATTCAGCAATTATGAGTTCAAATCTCATTTGCATCGTCACCATGCTGACAGCCCTGAATCTACACCAGATGGCAACTGTGTGGCTAGGGAAACTGAAGGGAAGCTGAACTGTTTATATGTTGAACACAAAACAGATTACCCTGGGATATATCTGCATAGAGGAGTACTGATTTTTAGATGATATGTCTGAATTTCTTTGCTACATATTGAATATGCTGAGATGTAACTATGAATAGTCTAATGTTTTTTATATTTATTTTGATTAGCACACACTTTTACACTTTTATCTGTCTGCATTACTTACAAGTGTACTGCTCATTTGGGGGTGGGGGAAGAAAGCTGCATTTCTGTTAATGCACAAAAAAGGATTATGTTGCTACCGCTCTCCTTTTGTTACATCTAGCCTGTATCTAATGCTGTCACATGTTAAGGTCAGTTCTGTACAAATCTCGCACCTTTTACCTTTCATTCTGTCTCTGTAGACTACTTTTCATGGCTGTATTCCAAATGTTTTGGAATTCACTGGGAACACCAGCACAGTCGACATGATTGCTTTATAGCTTGTTGAATAGCTCCACCATGTTAGATTGATTAATTACCGTGTGATTTAGCTGCTTATGCAGTAATTAGCATGCCATGGTGTTTACCTTGTTTGCACGGGGTTGCACACCTCTACTTACTGCTTACTAATCTAAACGTTTTAGCACCCATGTGTCACAATGCTCATACAGTGGAAAATGACCATGTAGGTTTTAATGAATCCTCCTGCATAATTATAAATTGTTTATATCTATAATGGCTAAATGAATGGCAGAGGTGATGCCAAAATTGATAGATATGGACCAGTGTGGTTTTGTGCTGGGGAAGCCAACATTTGACAACATTAATAGAACAATGATTGTTCAGAGGGAAACAGAATGTAAGAAAATACCTTGGTTATTGGTGGATCTTGATCAGGGGTGGCTCGTGCTATTGGGCTGTAGGACTGCAGCCCCCCCAGCTGTACAAAAGAAAGAAAAAAAAATAAAAACAAAAGGAAAAATAAATAAAACAAACGCAAGTCCCGGAACTCACGTGTGCACGCACTCATAGCATTTCCCAAGTCTGGACTGCTACTGAACCATTCTGGAGTATGCACACAGAATTCGGACTACTGGTGAGACAGTCCAGATTAGGAAGACAGCCTGCAACAGCAAAGATCCCAGAAGTCTATGCAGTTACAACTGCATAGAGAAGAAAGGAATCAGACTGCAATGTCTGCAGGCTGGGTAGGAGTTTGTTCTTCTCGCGGTGCTGATAGACAGCTCTCACGGGCTTTCTAATCCTGTTGCAGGAATTGTGTGCTGATGGACGACTTATGCTGTTGCAGGAATGTGCTTACAAAACAGAAATTGTGTTCAGACAGACTTGAAGCAGTCAGGCAGGATATTTACAGCAAGGTGTGTGAGGTGTGTGAGGTGTGTGAGGTGTGCGAGGTGTGTGAGGTGTGCGAGGTGTGCGAGGTGTGCGAGGTGTGCGAGGTGTGTGAGGTGTGTGAGGTGTGTGAGGTGTGTGAGGTGTGTGAGGTGTGTGAGGTGTGTGAGGTGTGCGAGGTGTGCGAGGTGTGCGAGGTGTGCGAGTGTGGGGTGTTGGGGTGGGTGGTGTTTTTGTGTGTGTGTGTGTGTGTGTGTGTGTGTGTGTGTGTGTGTGTGTGTGTGTGTGTGTGTAAAATGAGACTGGTGTTCCATCGAGGATTAGTTATGGGCAGTACTTGCCTTGGCATGCTAAAGGTTCCCTGTGATACAGAATACAGTAAAGCAATTCTCTGAGAAATGAAAGAATACATGAACAAAATACAAAACATTTTATTTAATTAAAATGTTTCATTTTAATTATTTCTGTTCTGCTATGTTTGTCTCAAGGTTGGCAGTTTGACTAGCGACAGTATAGTTTTCAGCTGTTAGCAAAATATTGATAGTAGTTTCAATTGTTCTGTGAACTTCATTTCTAATATTGTCTGTTTACATGTTAGTGTCTACTCATTGGCAGTGAGTTCATGGTTAACACTTGCTACAAGGCCACTAACTAGTAAGACGTTGTCTTCCTATTGTACATAAAAAAAAGAAAGCTTTCTTGTACATATTCTAAACAGAAAAAAAAAAGTTTTTTGGAACTAAGAGAAGAGTATAAATGTGTAGTAGATGTAGTAATTCTTTTTTTTTTATTCTTAAATTGAATAAATAAAGTAAAAATGCAATTCAGATACAAAACTGTTAAAAGATTTGCACATTCAAGGATAGCTCTTGTAATGAGTTAAGGTAATTTAACAGAGAAGAAAAAACAGGATTCTATATATCAACAGAAGAGAATGCAGCTTAGCTGGTATTCTGAGGATATGCTTTATATCATCTTGTCAGGTAATTAAGACTCCAGTCTAAATGTTTGTCCATCTGTTGTGTATTCTCACCAAATCACACTGTATTGAAGCGTATAGGTTTGTAGCATCAGCCTCAGACTGATTCCAAGTTTGTCATTGTTTTTTGTATTCTCAGAGTATGTCAGTTTTCATAGAATTTTTTTCCTCCATTCCACAGTCATAACTACATTATACCCTTCATAAAAGTGACACAATGGTTATTCTATACAATAAGTATTGCTACACCTTGCAAGGAATGACTTCAATTTATTACTCAGTGACACAGTAATCATTTGTTCCTTTAAAGCTAAAGTTATGTGGTTCATGTACTTATTTCATAAACAGATTGCCCTTTGTGTGCTAACCCATGCTTTTGTTAAAAAGCATATTTTCCTTGTGTAATAACCCTTAATGTAAAGTTATTATGACAACAGGTCAAAATTTAAGTACAAGAAAGGTATAGCATGAGCATATGCACTATAGTTGATAATCTTGAATAGATACAATCTCATAGTTGAGCTCATAATCTTTGGGCTTTTATTGATTTATATCAGTCACCATCTGAACATCTTCCTGTAATTAAATGTCTTTCTGCACAAGGACAATGCCTAATTCAGCTTTGAATTTTGAAATGTATGTCAACCAAAAAATAGTGCAAATAAGAGTACATGTGTGACTTCACACAATTAATTGCCCATATGTTATTATGATGCATGGCATCCTTAATCCTAATTCAATACATGAACGGACTGCTGTGACTGGAGAAAAAAAATTCACTTCACTTCAAGAGTCGTCTAGCAGTGCACTGTTATGATGAGTGTGCTCACTCTATTGTCTTAATTTCTTTTGGAATGACTTGTGTAGTAGCATTCTCAACATTTGAACACAAAGCCAGGTAGTTTTACGACTAACCTAGTGTGATGGACAGCTAAACAGGATAACCTGTAACACTGCCATACAATGCCTACACTGATTCTAGATTAGACTTTAACATATATATTTGGTAAATGTTTTCATGGTTGTCAGCAGTGCAGCCTAATATACATGCAGATCTGAAACATTTTTGACATAATCTGCACAAATAACAGCAGCCTAGCATATTGCACTGTGAAAACAGCCTTTCATCTGTTGCTGTATTTATCATAACAAAAGACAATACATGTAGTAAGCCTTTCATCTGTTGCTGTATTTATCATAACAAAAGACAATACATGTAGTAAGCCACTTAAACAGGATCTGACTGGTCACAGGTAGGTTTTGTCCAACGTGATGGAAATAAGAAGTTTATCAGCCTTTTCATGCATTTGATGCAAAGCAGATAACAACTAACATAGGTAGGTACTAGGCTATTGACCCTAGGGCCTATATAAGTCTAGCCAAAAAGGTACCCTGGCTTTCGCCACCAAAGAAAATTATTTTCCTGTGCCCCTGTTGAGCAGAGCCACAGAGGTGATCCCCGGGGTGATATCCTAGTATGTCTTTAACCTTTGTTCTCCTGATTAGAAAAGAAAAATACTAGTTAAACAGAATGGTTCAATGAGACAGCAAATGCCATTTTAGGTAAATGGGATGAATTAAATATACTTGGTGGCTAGACAGAACTCAGGAAATATCCCTGGTGGAGGACTCAAACCCTGCACCTTGGGAGCAAGTAGCAAGTGCTTGAATTCATGTGGTTTTCTGGATATTGAATTCACTAAATAATGATAGGGATTTGAATTTCAGACTTCATATTCTTCAGAAAGTACATAGTAACACAAAACCCTTTATTCTAGCAATGTTCTGTTTATAAGCTCAATATTTGAAATGTGTTTGTATTTTTGGGGCTGTATTCCCCCATTATTGGCTTTGTTCAGTTTTTTGTGCTAAGAGGTTGAGAGCTATGTCTAGGTTGGCTTTGTCTAGGTGTTTTTGCTGAGAGGTTGAGAGATGTGGTGAGAACTGAATTCACTGATAGCCATTTAATTTTCAGTCTACCTGTCTTTCAAGAAACAGCTGATCTGGCATAGTGGTTTGTTGCTCTGACTGTAGTGCACAGGGTCCTGAGTTCAAGACTTGGCAGTAAAATGCATGGTGATAACACAGTTTTTATTCCAGCAACTTGACAAGAATATACAAGCAATGTTGAAAATGTGTCCCTAGTTTTTGGGCTTTTGCCCCCCCCCCCCCCAATAAATTTTGACTTTTTCCAGATTTCTTGTGCTTCAAATTTGAGATACAGTTGAGTGTTGAGTGGATTTTACAAGGAGCTGAGAGCTTGAAGAGAAGTTTAGTGCTGCTTATGCTAAATCTGCTTGCATTGTTAGTAGCACAACATGTAGTATACTTGCTATTGATGCAGAAGGCTGTGGGTTCTACTCCCACAGTATAGAGATGCATTGCTGATACAGTACTGTGTTGTACTTTTAAAGAGGGTGGATGCTGCAGTCCTGAGAATGTCCTCTTTAGTGGAGATACCTAGTAATGATGAACCTGTTATCAGTTTGCCATCCATTCCCTATTGCAATATTCCTTGCATATCATGTTTTAATGTAGCATAGGCAATTTATTCCTCAAGGGCAACAGGCACTTTATTTGTAGATGAAGCAATGAACTATAAAGTTGTTAGCAGCAACCTCTTAATTAGTTACCGATCTCTTTAATGTGGAATTATTTAGACAACTTTAACTTCTGCAGAGATTGTGCATATTTACTGATACTGGTGGATTATATAAGTTTGAGTAGGCTTTTATGAAGGAAATGTTCTGAATTGGGCAATTTTGTCATTATTGGTGCATGCATTTTGTTTCATTGTTTACTGGAAAAATGTTCAAAACAAATTTAAAACACCCTCTAACAACCGTACTGCATTATACAATGCATATAATTTAATACAATCAGGAAGGTGTATCAAAAAACACATGTATGTTTGCTGTGCAAGGGGCCTATGATTTGAAAACAGCCCAAAGTTAATCTTTATCTGCCACTGGCCAGATGTATTGTCTTTGAATGTGGGTTTCAATGCTGTTTCAATGAATGTGAGTTTCAAGGGCAGAGAAATTTTAATGCCAAGTCTATTTTCATTGTGAGACTGTATTGCTTTGTTTAGAAGATGTCTATTAGTGTTTGTGCTGTAAAATGTAAAATAAAAGTTTTAAATGAAATCCAAATGATCATAGAAGTAAAGCAGTATGTGCATTAAAGTGTTTATGGTAAATGGGGTGAAATAGCCAAGTAATGGGTCATTGGAATAGCTGCAGGGGAGGAGGCTGCATTCAACCATGATTTTGTGAGGGGAGGAAGGGCAGCAAACTCAGACAGCCCCAGCTGAACTATACCTCTTAACTGTCCAGATTTTTGCAGAATGAATAGATTTTTGCTTCTTATTTTTGCTTTGTTCCTCATAAAATTTGTGGTTTTCTGGCAAATCATTTACATTGAGTTTCAGACTTCATACTCTTCAGAAAAATGCATGCTAAAGCAAGACCTGTTATTCTGTCAACTATCTAAGTTTATACAGGAGCAATTTTAGTACTGTTTACATATTCCCCCAATATATTTGGCCTTGTCCAGATTTCCTGCATTAAGAGGGTGAGAGGTACATGAAAATAAATAGCTTTATAGAATTAGGTATATCCAGACCTCTCAGCTGTCCCCAATTTTGGCTCAGAATGTTGCTCTCCCCCTAATAATTTCTCCACAAAATGACAAATTTGGAAGAAAACATGGAGAGTTTACAATTAATAAATAATTGTAATGATCAGAGTTGTAGATTACTTTTAATTTCAGAAATGCATGTAGATTTTCTTATTTTGTCAGCTGTTCATGTTAACAGTACTAATATTAAAAATGTGTCCCTTCTTTGACAGGTTCCCAGTTGTATTGTGTGGCAATTTTATATTTTTGCATCATATTTTTGGTCCATTTGTCATAAAATTGTTGTTTTCTGGCAAATTAGTGGAAAATCATTAAAGATTGAAGTTAGAAAATAATGACAGACATTTGAGTTTCAGATTTCATACCCTTCAGAAAATTCATACTAATGCAAGACCTACTATTCTGTTATCTTTCTATGTTTATAAGAGCAATGTTTAAACATTGTCCTTATTTTTGGGCCTTTGTCCTACTTCTGTTTATGGCTTTGTCCAGATTTCTTGCTCTGAGGCTGAGAGGTATGACAAATGTGTCAGGGCCATCACCATCAGCCAGAGACATTTCAAATTGTGACATACTTGTTACACCCCACTCCCCCACGTAGTGACTATGGCTGTGTCCCAAGCAAGCCAAAGACCATTTATGCAGTGTTAAGTGTGCAGAGTATCCCCCCCATCCAAGGTAGACACAGGTAGTACAGTGACTTTTCATCTGTCCTTGATTTTGCAGAATGCTCTGGTTTTCTGTTGCATTTTTATACTGTTGATTTATGCTTCTTATATAGAAAATGCATGTTGTTGCAGTGCCTGTTGCTCTGTGTTTAAGTTGCAGTGCTTCACTGACCATCAGGTAAGCTTGTCTGAGACTGTAAGATGCAAGTAAGCTTTAATAAGCAAACTGTTAAAGAATTACCAACATTGAAAGCCTTTTTGTTGCTGCCATGCAGAGAATATTTACACAACTAGACAGTGTATAAGCCTTAGGTATTGAAATGCATATAGGTTCATAGGTAGGTACTAGGCCTACATAAGCCTAGCCAGCAAGGTACCATAGCTTACGCCACCCACAAATGTTATTTTCCTGTGCCACTGTCTAGCAGAGACACAGAAGTGATCCCTGGGGTGTATTTCCTATTTCCCATCCACTCATCAAGATTTTTCTTGAAGAGTGCTAATGAAGAACTTTGCTTGACATAGATGGGTAGCTTGTTCCAGAGTATAGGAAGTCTCTGGGACAGGAACCTATCCCTCCAGCATGTCCTGTTTATTGTGGTGACAAGGTTTAGGTCACTAGAGCGTGTAGCTTGGAGGGATTGGGATTTCTTTAGGTGCAGCATGTCCAACAGCTCTGGGTTTGACATAGCTTTATATGTTGGGCAGAGATCACCTCGGAGTAGGCGATATGCTACGGAGTAAAGCTGGAGTTTTTGAAGCAGTCATTGTAGGGCATTTGTTTGAGGCCAGTAGTCCTCTTTGTGAGGTACTTCTGTGGCCTTTCCAGCTGCTGCAGATGTCTTGTGAGGTACATTCCAAAAGGGGCATTGTACTCTATAATGGGTCTAATGAGTGATGAGTAGGGGGGAACAATGACCTCTTTTATCCTGGATGAGAACCCTTTTATGATGTGTGCCACGTAGAAGGACTTCCTGACTATTGTGGTGATGTGACTACTGTCCACCTGGGTCCCAAGGTCTCTTATCACACATTTGGTGTTAAGTAGATTGCTGCCTATGTGGTAGTTCAAGGGTACAGAGTTTGTACCAAATGGGATGACACTGCACTTTTTGGCATTGAGCTTGAGGCCATGGCTCTAACACCAGGCATCTGTCTCAGTGATGCCTTTTTGTAGGATGTCCACATCATTTGGGGACTTGACTATGGCTCCTAGTTTGCAGTCTTCTGTGAACTTCATCAGACAGAGGCCTTCTGTGTTAGCCCGTACTTCAGAGAAGTAGATACCAAACAGGAGAGGTCCCAGGACGGAACCCTGTGGCACTCCACTTGTCACTGCCTTGAGGTCAGATTTAGAGTCTGCAGCTTTTACAGTGTGGGTTCTGTCAGTGAGCCAATTGGCAACCCATCTTGTGACATAGGGATTTATACTGAGTTTAGTGAGTTTAGCTATAATTCTAGAATGGGGGATGGTGTTGAAAGCCTTGGCGAGGTCAAGATAGGCTGTGTGAACCACCTTACCCTCATCCACGGCTTTGATGACTGCCTCAAATAAGCCAATCAGGTTCAGGAGGCATGATCTTTCACAAACCCAAAGTGGGTGGGATCCAGAGTTTTGTGGTTACCAATGTCTTTGTTTGAATTCCATGATGATACGTTCCATGGCCTTGCAGACCAGGCTCACCAAGCTAATAGGTCAATAGTTCCCGGGATCAGTGGTGGCTCCCCCTTTGTGGAATTTGATAACTGTTGCTGTGCATCATTCAGTGGGCACAAAGCCTGATGCGAGACTATTATTGAATATGGTGCTTAAGTGGGGAGCCAGTTTGTTCTGAAGTTCATGTAAAACGCAGCCTGGGATGTTGTCCGGTCCCATGGATGCTGTGTTTTTGGCTTTAGAGAGTGCAGTATTTGTAATAAAGGACAATATTACAGTGTTTTCAGAAGCTAATTACATTTCTTGGAGACTTGCAGTCATCTTTGCAGGCTTTACCCGTAAACTAAACAGAATGCCAGTCTATCATGTGTGGTCCATAACCTTTGCAGTAATCCTTTAAGCAATTTATCTTGAGCTTGTTTCTTGTTTGCTGTTCATTTTTTACTTTGATCATGTTTTCCCCATGAAACAAGTAGATAGTTGTTGTCAGGCTCAGGCAGCAGGTCTTTTTTGGATAAGAAACATTTTTACAAGTGGGGGTATCACAGAGATTGCTACTTTCAGCATGTTACTTTGTACTTTTATAAAGCTGAATATAAATTATAATTAGAACTGCAGTGCAAGGAGAAGTGGTTTGAGTTGAGTGCTGCTTGTTTTTTTATACTTGATTTTGACTGGCATTCCAGTAATGTATTTAAAAAGTAATTTATTTGTTCATGCCTCACAACCTCTTTGTTTCCATGTAGATATTAAGTAAGCTGTCATGTAACCAATGCATTGAAAATATTTTTTTTCGTCTAAACTTCATTTTGTCTTGATTGGTCTCTCATAATGACGGTTTGGCACCCAGGGCAGCGTATTTAATTAAATTCCCAGTTTTTGTGATTTTGAGCATAGCACCACCCTTTTCTAGTTGGCCCCACCCATTCAGCTGTCTCCTGCAGCCCCCCCTTTGATTTGAAGTCACCAGCTGCCACTGATACATATACATGTAGATAGATATTTATATGTATGCTGACTTATCAAAATATACAAGAATCAAAACCTAGGTGATGGATGCCATTATTTTGAAAATCAACACACCAAATAAAAACAAATAAATAAACAGACCAATAAAAAATAGTTTCTTTTTGTAACCTAATCACCAAAACCCCACTAATCACACATGCAGACAAAATTTGTCTGAATAATAGCAGCATAAAAGAGCGTGTAATGACATGCACTCATACAACTGCAGTACAGACAGAACAGTGCAACCAACATGTGTAATGCTGTCTCCATTAATATACACAGGTTCATTTACTTCTGGACAATACCAGGGAAGGGCAGATGATGGCTCCATATGGTGTTATTATGACCACTACCTCTTATTTCCTCAGACTCATGTCATGGCACTGCTGTTTACTGTCATATTGATATTTCCCTAAGATTGTACACTACAGGTACATCCAGTGAGGCCCCAAGCCATGCAAATGCAAGTAAAGACAGACAAGGTATGTTATCGCAACAGGTTCATAGTTTGCAACAACGTGTAGCAGACCGGAGATACATGGCATTAATGTTACTGTTTTTTGACACAGGGACATTTTTTATTTATCATTTTGTTGACCAGGAAAGTCCGACTAGGACAGAGCCTATTTTCAGCAGAGGCCTGGGGAGAAATGCTCCAGACGCATGTCTTTGGATTGTGGGAGGAAACCAGAGAACCTGGAGGAAACCCACTTGAATGCAGGGAGAACATGCAAACTCCACACAGACAGCAACCTAGCCGAGAATCTAACCAGAGAACCTCTTGCTGTGAGGCAACAATGTTAACCGCTGCACCACTGCGCCACCCATCTAATATATGATTAAATGCTGTTCAAATGGTCCATGCTGGTAATGATGTGATTAATAATGTTGACATCTCTCCCTACAATAGTTTTAAGTGCAACCCTCTCTTACTGCACCATCTTCCCAGGCGAACTTGTCAGTTGTGTTATTTTTGTATACATCACATATATCATGTATGTTAGCTGTGTAACCTAACTGTCAAGTTGCTGTTATGTAGATTCTGTGACCCATACACAAACCACACCTAATGGTAAGTCAGCATTATCTGTAACATCACAGTGAAATATGTGTCATATGTCATTAATGATATCCAGCACATGATGTAAGCACACTGTCCTGATCTGTGTCATCTGTCTCTTCTTTTAGCACATTAACTATCTGTATCCTGCATTAGCCCATCCAGTGATCATGATGCATGATCTGATGTGTTTCAGTATGGTAGCATGGCCTCTGACACACAGGACACTGACATAGTGATACAGTCCAGACAAGATGGTGACAGTCATAAGGATATAGCTGTGGCCTCAGATGTTGAGGGAAACTTGTCCAGCCATCTGTCAATGAGGGGACATCAGATGATGGACAGGATGAGGCCTGTGAATAACAGACCCAGGCTTTGACTCCTGCTGATGTCGACAGTTTCCCACAACACATTGATACTGGCTGTCACAGTAGATCTTGGTGTGCAGATAAGGTGTGAGAGGGTACAAAGCAGATTATGTGGACAAAGGCTCGATATCGGTAAAAATCCAAATATCAAAATAAAACAAAATATCGAGCCACACTGCACAGGACACAAATTTTATTAATATAGAGAGTAAGCACTTTTGTGATATTACACTGCTTCTTCAGACTACAGAAAAGCCTAACACGCTCTTATTTAAGCTACTACAACCAATCAAGTTAGCAGCTTACTCCAATTAATTAACATTCTTAGAGACATGTATACACCTTCTCTCAAACTGTCATAATACTCATACAAAAGTACTAAAAAACATACATAAACATAAAATTAAAAAAATATAAATATCAACAATAAGTTTTAATGTGGTAATTTGTGTGCATGTAAAAAAGGCTTCAAAGTCACAGCATCATTAATACTAGGCGAGCTATACGCTTTAAAATGAATAATCCATTTCTGTTCTGCTGCCTCAGTTTTATTTTTAGTCAGCACCCCTGATGCTCTCTAATAAAATCTCTAAAACAAAAAATTTAAATATCTGTCATGAACCCTCAGCCATCACATTTTGTTAGAGCATTGCTCTCTTTGGAATTTCTTATGTCCCTTAAATGTGCCATAATACACTCTCTCAATGAATGATTAGTCTTCCCAATATAGAAGACTGAGCAGTAACTACAATAACTTAAATATATTACATTTCTCGTTATACAATCGGCATAGAAGTCACATTCAATAGACACTCCTATACCTGTATGAGTATAATTACACCCTGTCTGAATGTATTTGCATGTTGCGCAACTTCTGCACGGATAGGCACCATGCCTCTGAGTCAACTATAGGCTTATGGCCTGAAGATTTATGGCACAGCTGTCTTTTACGATACATATTGTTCTTAAAAGAAAAATAGGGTCTATCACCTACTATCCCCTTAAGTTCATCAGAGGCCTGCAAAATATGCCAGTTTTTCTTAATAATCTGACAGTAAGTATTAACATGACTAGAAAATGTTAGTAGAACCCTGACCCTGTTATTCAAATGGCCGGGAACATCACTAGTAGCAGCAGCATAGGTGTTCCCTGAAAAAATAAGGTTACCTTTAGTGTGTGTCTCTCTCGCTGACAGGTACTGTCAAACACAAGCATCTATCTCCTTCTCAGAATAACCTCTGGCCAAAAAATTATCTTTAAGTTCCTAAGGCCGACATTAAGTGTTCGGCATCATTACGCAATCTCATCATCCTCGAGGTCTGTCCTCTAATAACATTTCTGACCACATGTCTCGGGTGCATACTACTTTTATGTAGGAGATTCTTCTTCTTCTTACTAGTTTTCTTAGACAGGCCAATTTTAAGTGACCCTAAGTCAGATCTATTAATACTCACATCTAGATAGCTTATCTCATCCTTTGAATGCTGACATGTAAACTTTAAAAAAGAAGTTGTAGTATGTAAGTGTCTAACAAAATCATCCAAAAGTTCACTAAAACTGCCCCATAAAAGAAAAATATTGTCCACAAAACAGGTACACTAAATGATCTGTCCCAAGTAATCCTTGTCATTGTCACATGTTGTGCCCATAGCCACGCCAACCCTCTGAAGATAGAACTCATCCCTAAAAACAAAAACATTGTTTTCCAATATAATCTCTTACAGTGTACATACTAAACTTTCTCAGTAGAAAAATTCTGTTTAGTGACCAAACTTTCTCTAACACTGTCAATACTCCATACATTAGGAATCACTGTGAACAGTGATTCAATGTCCATTGTTACAAAGATATAGTCTCTATCAATATTGGAAACAACAGCACACAACTGATTCAGAAAAGTTTTTGTATCTTTCAGCACATTACTAACCATATCTAAAACAGGGTGTAAAGTTTTTTCCACATATACAGATAAGGGTTCTGTCACCCAATCAATACTCAAGACAATCGGTCTTATGGGTGGACTAACCATGATTTTATGAGGTCTATATTAAAATAGCGAAACCTCCCTTACGCAAATACATAAACACGACACAAAAATAGCAAACCGTAAAAACACCGAACATCTGAAGCGCGAAATTCGAAATATCGAATTGTCATAGTTGGCCCTTATCCGGTATAGCTCCCTAACGTAAATGTGCAATAGTTACGGATGTTAGGGTTAGGATGCAGGTTAAGGTAAGTGCATACATAGTAATACATGCAACCTTTACTTTAGGGTTAGAAGTAGGGTTATGTTAAGTGTATGTATAGTGATATAGTTGTGTAGCTGAATGTATACGTAAATTATACTTTTCCCGTAGTTGGGTGTTGCTTGTTTATAGTTAGATACATTTGTGTGTAGTGAATGTTTGATTAGACAGTGGTTCCCAAACTTTTGTGTCCCAGGGCACCCTAAAATTTTTTTTAGACCAGCCATGGCACCTAATATTTTTTTTTGTCAGACAACACTATCAGAACATTTGAAAACTCTTTGGAATAAATATTTTTTAATAATGGGACTATATAGAAACAGTGTAAACACAAAAAATGCAACACAACTTCAGATTAACATTACACATTGAGTCAATACATTTATTTAAAATCACAAATTAATGAGCTTGATGACTCTGCATACTACGTGATAAATGCTCAAGTCTGGCCGGAATTTTCGACAAGCATATTCTCAAATCGTTTTCTGCATCTCGAAGTCTCTCTCTCTGCTTACTTTTTATGGAAGTCATCACAGAGAATGCTTTTTCACACAGGTAAGTGGTGCAGAAAGGCAACAGTACCTCAATGGCTTTTGCTCCAATGTCAGGATGTTCCGCTTCAACTTCAAGCCAAAACTGTGCCAAATTAACTGAGTTAAATTTGAGCTGCAATGATCTGTCTGTTTCAACATCGATTAACTGTTCCTTCTCTGTTAGTGAAACACCAGTCAAATTCTTGTGCTGATGAAAAGGGTTCCTAACCCAATCTTTGTCAGATGTATCAAGAGATGGGAAGTAGTGCTGAAGCTGCTGTTTTAGTAAAGCTAAGTGTTCAAGAATCAGGTTGTGTAATACAACTCCTCCAGGATCAGCTCGTGCTGCATTTGGAAACATGTGAATTGAAGTTGCTGTTTTTATGTCCTGTTGCCACAAATCAATTTTGCGTTTAAATGCTTCCAGTTTGTCGGTGACTGAAAGAATGTTAGCATCAACACCTTGCATACCTAAATTCACTGAATTCAGGACTTCAGATATGTCAGCAAGGTATGAAACTTTACTGGTCCAGGAGGAATCAGACAGTAATGTTGCAAATTCATTGTGTGGTTGATTTTGAAGAAAAAATGTTTTCAATTCAAGGTGAAGTTTGCAAACACGTGTGAGAACTTTTCCCCTGGACAGCCATCTGATATCATTATGTAGCAAAACAGTGATATAATCAGAACTCGTATCTTTACACAGTTCTGAAAACAGTCGGCTTTTGGCTGGATGCGACTTGATGTAATTAACAATTCGCACCACTTCACGTAAGACAGTATGTAGATCAGATGGCAGTGTTTTACTTACAAGGGCTTCCCTGTGAATGAAACAGTGCGTTGTGGTTATGTTTGGATTAGTTGCTTTTGCCAAACTCAGGAATCCACGGACACATCCTGTCATAGAAGGCGCTCCATCTGTGCAAATTGAGGTGCACCATTGCCATAACAATCCATGTTGCTCAAAAAATGTGCATACACACTTAAATATGTCTTCTCCACGTGTCTGAATTAGCTCTCTGCAAAACAGAAACTGTTCAATAAGTGACTGTTGATTTGGATACCTTACAAATGCCATTAATTGCGCTTTACCACTGATGTCTGTAGATTCATCGAGTTGGAGAGAATCTCTTGCAGATTTTGAACTGGTTGTAAACACTGTAATTAATATCATCAGACATCATTTCAATTCTTCGTGCAACAGTATTGTTAGATGATGGTATTTTTGCAATAACTTTCTCTGCCTCATCACCTAACATTGTTTTCACCATCAGCCGACATGCTGGCATTATCAAAGTCTCCACAACAGTATGTGGCTTCATGCTTTTTGCAACTAATTCTGCCACTTGAAAGCTGGCAAGTTGCACTTTGTCAGAAACTGTAACTGCTTTTGTAAAAAACTGAACTTGCTTATGTTGAGATTTTAGCAAGCGTTTAAAATAAAGTTGGTCTCTCTTAGCAGCAGCAGGATGTTTTGTTTTTAAATGGCGCTGCAGCTTACTGGGAACTATGGCTTCATTTGATAAAAGTTCGTGGCATATAATGCAACATGGGTGTTGTATGCCCTGTTTCTCCACAAATGTAAAACCATAATTGACATAATTATCTGAATAAAGCCTTGTTTTCTTAACAGCAGAAGCCTTGGCTTTTGGCTGTTCAGCAGTCATACAACTTCCACTGGTACTCTCACAGTCACTACTTTCATCTTCCGAAGTGTAATCCACTTGATGCTTTGAGGTAGAGGCCATTGTTACCAAAAAAACAATACTTATTTAATGCGCAATTCAACTCCTCTCTTCACCTCTCTTACAACAAAGTTGACGTAATCACGCACAGTGTTGCCCGATTGTTAGTTAGGTGAAAAAATTATTTGGTTTATAATTGGTCCAATCTTAGATTTGAACAAGCTGATTGGCTGTTTGCATCATTCTGGTTTATCATTTTCCATTTGAATCGGAGCATGCATTTTAATGTGACTTGACATTTCCGTACTTTTTGTTATTTTGATGTGCATGGTGTAGTAATCTATATAAGTATACTTTCATGTGATATTCAAGTTTAGATTTTAACTATGGAGACTGAAGTCACTAAAAAATGACAGACATCTGAGTTTCAGAAAATGCACGCTAAAACAAAACCTGCAACTCCAGCAACCTTCTAAGTTTATAAAAGCGATATTTAAAATCTGTCCCTATTTTGGGGCTTTTATCCAGAATTCTTGTGCCAAGAGGTTGGCATATGTGTTTGCATTTGATAAGATGGTCTTCTTGGGTAAAACATATAAAGAGGGCAAGAAAGATTTACACACGGACGCAAACAGTACACTACAAAAAAGTGTACGCACACTCAAAATTACTCAGAGCTCCCCAACAACAATAACAACCGACAGTGATTCTGACGTCTGTCTGTTTGCCACATGGCATGTGGACTTTCAAGCCATGAGCATTCATACTCGACACATACAAACAAGCATGTACACATGTGAAAGTACTGCACAAGTATTGCGTGTCTTTGACTCACACCTGTGGTCGTACGTGCATACACTATTATTCGGTATCCATGCAAATCTGAAACACTTCTAAACTACTGCTCGTTCTTACCAGTTATAACAGACAAAGTCATTATGCAAACTAATCACTGGCGCACTGCAATAATTATTATTATTTTCAACAAACGCAAGTCCGATAACCATAAACAGCTTAAAAGTCACAAAAAGTAGGTTACAAAGCAGTCATACGTTACAACTAATATCCTATGACTGACTCCACCTAAAAATGGAACCTTTGTGCTCCAAATCACCCCACCAACTGTCCCACCCCCCAACAGGAACTGCCCCTTGACTCCCTCCTTCAAAGTTCTCATATTAAAACATAGCAAAACCAAAAAAACGTTGAACTTGCACTTTCCGGGACAGTTCGGAAAACAGTCTATGATCCTAAAAGAATCTGACGGAGAAGGTAAACAAAAATTGCCTTATCACCTCGAGCCAGGCAATCAAAGCCCAGCTCCGCTGTAAGGTATCACCGCTGAAAATGTTATTTTTGCTTTCCCTCTGATAATTTCCTCTTGGTTTTCAGTGCTGGCTATCCTGCTCACTGGATAAACAGTCCGGTACTGGATAAGGAGCTCACTGCTTGTCCCGCACTGGTTACCATCCCGTTTGCACCAGTGCTATCGCTCCTTGTTACCTGCTCTCTCTTCGTTCCCCCCTCACCGCCCCTTAAAAGCGCAGGCTGGCAACAGCTGATGGGGGAATGAGCAGAGCTCCAGAGCTAACAGGAGAAAAAAGCACAGTTAAAGGGCCAGGCACTCAGTGTCGTGCTTCCATAAGCGCCTCTCCCCACCACGGAGGAAGTGATTGGCATGCACACAGGAGGAATGCCTGGCGGGAGACACAGCAGCACCTGGAATGGTTGAGTGAAACGGAAGTTGGGGCTTGCCATGGACTAAGCTCGGAAGTTTGGCATTACCTCTAGTATGTTTGCAACAGTTTATTCTGAGTTCTCAGCATTTTTGATGGTATTTTTTTTAAACATTTTTGGTGGCATACCAGGAATCTCTGCACAGCACCCAGTTTGGGAACCTCTGGATTAGGATATGGGATACATCGGTGAAGTGTAGATATGGGGAAGTGTGAATTATTTATTTTGTTTGGGTAGGTAGTACGTAGCAGGAGGTGGGGTTGGCCAACTATGGCAATTCGATATTTTGAATTTCATGCTTCAGGACGTTCTGTGTTTTCGCGATTCGTTATTTCTGCATCGGTGTTTAGGTATTCGCGTAAGTGAGGTTTCGTTATTTTAATATAGGCCCACTTTTATGTACTTTTGATAGCCTGTATAATACTGGGACTGTAGGAAATTCCACATTAAAATATTTAAACAAGTCTTCTGTGATTAGCTCTGTCATAAACATATCAAAAACTAAAAATGGTACTCTTTCCATCACACCCTGTAAGAAGCTATGAGAAATGCATAAATATACAGAAGTGTTACTTAAATGTTCAGACATTTGTTGGTATTAACGTCTTTGTCCATGACTGCAGTCCTGCCACCTTTATGTGCTAGCGGAATTTCTACTCATACGTGTCTCCTCTGTGCTCTGAAGGCACCAAACACACCCCTTTCCTGGTTTTGCTCCTCGATCGCTCTTCGACTTTTATTGGAAATGGCCTCTTGAAGGAAAAAGTATCTGGATTTACTAAGGACGCTGTATTTACAGCTATATTCACTGCTTCTGATGTTGAAGTCGAAGCAGCCGCCATGTTTATTCCTGCAGCCCCGTCAAGCCTTGCTACAGGTATTGATGACATTGGTGCCATTTCTAAGGTAATAGATACTTCTATTGCCAATACAGGAGCTGCTTGTACTCCATTATTTGTTATATGATCCCCTTGCTCTCTGGGCCAGGAAAGTACAGCACTAGTTTTAAAATCATTCAGGTCCCTTAAAAGTTTTTTTGTTTTTGTTGCACATAGCCTCCTTTCATACTTCATAATAACATTGTGTAGAATATTTAACCGGTCGCCAATCACCTCTATTGGAAAACTGGTACAAATAGTCACTTGCAGGTTCCTGATTTCAGTCAGCAACTCCTTTTCTTGTGGCAGAAAAAAATCAATAATTTCAAATAGTCCATACTTAATTTCAAACTAAATGCCTGCCATTGTTGTAAACGTTCCAGGTAGGTGTTCCAATAGGTGGGCATATTCAAAACTCTCAGCCCCCTGGGAACTACCTTGTTATGCTTATGTATGTTTTTTAGTACTTTTGTATGAGTTTTTTGACAGTCTGAGAGAGGGTGTGCACATGTCTCCTGAAGAAAGTTGTTAATTGGAGTAAGCTACTGACTTGATGGGTTGTACTAGCTTAAATATGAGTGTGTTAGTCTTTTCTGTAGTCTGAAGAAGCGGAGTAATATTGCAAAAGCGCTTACTATATATATAATAAAATTTGTGTCCTGTGCTGTATGGCTTAATATTTTCTTTTATTTTGATAAGTGTGAGATGGTGTCTGCCTACTCCTACAGGTAATGAACATTCCCAAAAACATCATGGATCTGACATCCATACACTTGCCTGTGTCACAGATCATGTTGCACACCAGCCACGTGTGCTGCATGAATAAAAGTGCACAGAGATGGTAAGGTAATGTCATCATTGGCTGTTCAGAATGAAAGTATGTTATCTGTGGCATGGTCAGTAAAATTTCTGGCCTGTATGGTACTACAGCAGTGCTGTAGTACAAGCAGGGTTCTGCATGCTGTCAGTCTCCTTTGTGGAGCAATCTGGGTCAAGTATTTCTGTACATGGTAGGGGCAGAGCAGACTGTGGTGTTCTTCAGCTTGGGTCCCCTAGACTGCATCAGAATAACTCAGATAGTTGATCCACTTTGCTCTGTGCTGTCATTCTCTTCCCATGGTGATGATGATTGCTGTGCAGGACATTGACAGTGCAGTCCAGCAGTTTTACTAACCATAGCTGATTCAATTTATTACATTACTTTATCCTTACTGTACAGTGATATATTCTGTTTGTGATATTAACAGTTCTGCATTATGTCCTGCATTGTTTACCTGTTTGCATCTTATTATAGTGGAGAAATATGAATGTGTAGCACTGATGTGTGTCCCTTATTGTGTCCTATACTGATACAACAATCTGAGTCAGTATGCATGCCTGTATCAGCTGCCCTGAGTTGATCCTCCCTGTTGTGATTGATTTGTATATGTTCATAATGATATATGTTATGACTATGGCATTATGTCTGATGCTCATTATGTACATCTATTGGGTAATTGTGATTAGATGCAATCTATGCTGCTGTGGTGGGGCAACACCTGAACATCAATGTTTAGTCTGAGTACTCATGTATGTGTGACTTGTCATGACTCAAAGTTGTTGCTCAGACACTGCCATGTTGCCCGAGCCTGAACTTGTGGTGGCACCCTATGTTGCCTACACCTGGGTGTTCTGCCTCCGTGTCCTCCTATTTCTCTGATACCTGAGGGATGTCATCTGGGGTTCTTGTGTGTAGATCACCACACCTGCATTTGTTAGACCACCATGTGCTCTAGTTAGCATGTTGTGCAGCATGGCACACACCATTATTATTATATGTGCTATCTAAGGTATGTATCGCAATGCACCCCCAGATGGTTCCAGACATCTGAACCTAGCCTTCAGTACACCGAGCACATGTTCTATGGTGTTTCTGGTTACTGCATGCACTCTTTTATAAGCCTCCTCTGCAGGGTTTGGTGGTTCATGGTATGGGGTCATTAGCCACAGCTCAAGTGGATAACCACAGTCACCTGTTGTGGGGAGTAAACATACATTTCGTCAGTATGGATATTTTTGGGAGGGCCATCCTTAGCTTACATTGTTTTTGTGTGTCCACATCGAACAGTTTTACTGGCAAAACAATAGCAAAGCATAATTTCACTGTTGTGCCATATACAGGCATCAAATGTATTTTTAATGGAAGTAAATGAAACTGGTGATAAACCCTGCACTGCTGCATTTCATCTGACAAATGGAGGTAGTAATACTAACTGCTAACATAATAGCTAATGCAAGTTATATATTTTGGGACAGATAGAGCACACATGCACAGATGTGCAGCGTACTGCCTTATGCGTAGTAGATGACCTGAATTACTGAAACCATAAAGTTGTGTTATTTTGTCATACTTGCTAATGAGTTAGGATATAAACATGTTCCCTTTTTTATCAGCAAGGTCTAGGAAAGGAGTGATATGAGGATGTTTGATGGAAAAAGCAATCAATTCCAGGCTTGTCTCTCCTGGTCTCCGGAGTATGCCTGATACTTACAAGACAAATCAAGGTGTCTTAGTTTCAACCACTGTTGTGCTTGATGCAGAGAAAGTATTTGACAGAGTAAGCGAGCATTTTATGAGTAGGACAATGTAAGCTTTTGCATTTCGTAATACAAAAATATAAATTAGAAGGATATACAAGGGATCTGAAGCAAAAATCAAAGTGAAAGGGTTATTTTCTGATAAGTTGTCTGAAGAGAGGAACCAGGCAGTGGTGTCCTCTTTCCCCCTTGTTGTTTGTATTACCTTTAGAACCATTGACAAAGAAAATAAGGGATTCAGAAATTCAAGGATATAATTGGTATGGTATTCAAGAAAAGTTAACTTATTTTCAGATGACATTATTTTGTACCTGATGGAACAAGGAGGACATCTCAAGTTGCGGAACATTCTAAAACAGTTCCAGATTTTTTGGGGATGTAAAATTAATAAAGATAAAACAAAGACTATAGATATATACTATGCACCCACACATGAATTGGTTCAGCAATACTCATGTTTGAGGCCATGATAGAATGAAGTGTTTTAGGAGTATGGATCAAAAAGGATGTGAACTTTAGTGATTTTACTTTCATTCCTGCACTCCTTTGAACTACATCTTTTTCTGCACTGCTGCTTTGCATCTCTGTATAGTAATCTATACAATAATGTTAAATCAGAGGTTATGGCATACATAATGGAAGCTTACTCACCTTGCTAAAGGTAGTTATAATGGCATCAGAGGACCTACACTTTTATTGGACATGTAAAAAAATAGTATATTTTTTTTGTACAGACCCAGGACCCCCTTTCACATAGTTCTAGTAGAATATTTTCTGTTTGGTGCCGCACAGCCATGGAGTGAGAGAGAAATATTTCGTTTTGCATAACGATCGCAACTTCAAAGTGAGACTACATTACTAAGGAAGGCATGGGGTCACAGCCCTTGGATGAGGAGATGAGGGGGCACTTCTTACCCCCTGCATAATATGCATAAATGTATTGCTTTGTACAATTTCTGTTGTGATAAATTTTCAATTAAATTATTTGTTATAAATCAAATTGTGTGTGTGTGTGTGTGTATGTATATGTTTATCTTTCGGCTTTTCCCGGTTAGGGGTCGCCACAGCGGAACTCTGGTCCGCTAATGATTTGCAGTAGATTTTTCACGAATGCTGAGGTGCCAGCTCAACGTTCAACCTTCAGTGAAGGCGCTCCCATTTACGCATGTCTTTCGAACACCCACCCAACTGCGGGGAGGACATGCAGACTCCACAAAGAAGGCACTCCCTGCACTCCAGCCGAGAATTGAATGGGAGAACCTCTTGCTGTGAGGCAACAATGCTACTGCTGCTCCACCGCGGATTGTGTGCATATGGCTCCCCTTCACAAAGTCAAACGGCCACAATCTCGAAAGTCATATGGCCGAGACCATATGCTTGAAATTGTGGAAGCTCGACTATGTGAATGGGGAATGGCATACATACAGCGCAGAATGGGAGATTTCCCTTTCTGCACTGTAGTGCGATCTCTGAGTTGGAATAAATAAGTAGAGGGGGTATGGGAGATGCAGGGGGGCTTGCCCCCTGCAGAAACGCTTTGTTGTGTTACGTTTTTCTTTTTTCAGCTCCCTTTCATGAAGTCGAGCTTCAGAAACTCAAGCATATGGCTTCGACCATATGCATTTAAAAGTTTCTGAACGTTCGACTTTGTGAAGGAGAACCGTGTGTGTGTGTGTGTGTGTGTGTGTGTGTGTGTGTGTGTGTGTGTGTGCGCGCACATGTATGCTTGTATAGCTGTGTGTGTGTGTGTGTGTGTGTGTGTGTGTGTGTGTGTGTGTGCGCGTGTGTGTGCATGTGTGTGCGTGTGTAAATGCTTATATGGATGTCTCGGGCTGTGATTTTTTTCAAAACCCCTGAGAGTAGCAGATTATCTGAGGGGTAAAAACAAGCTTCCTTGTTTCCAAATAGAGTGACATAAGGAGGCCTTGGTTAGGGTCAGACACTATCATATTTTCTTTGTCAGGTAGCTGCTGGTTTAATGCATGTAGAAGTTCACTAAAGGTTATTTTTGTTAATAGTGCTTATGCTCAGAATTGATTATTTTGTTGCAGTATCTATTTGGAAAGTCTTGACAGTACAAATACTAAAGAAAGACTCCAGAAGCAAGGAGGTAATGCTGCCCCCTGCTGGGCCTGGACAACTTACCTTATGAGCACTTCCTCCAGTTCTAGTGGCCATACAAAGAGACATTTGGCTGCTAGAAAGAGTCCAAGGGAAAACCACCAGAAGGATGCATGTGATTGAGGGAAACTGATATGAAGAGGCCAGAGGAGACAGAGTGACATATGTGTGCACAAGATTAGGCTGGTGAGATATGAAGGGTTCACCCTTAACAGGAAGGATAGAAGAACTGAAAAGGGGTGCAGATAGGATATTGTAAGGACCAACAATTCCATTAATCTGCAAAATACTTCTTCCTGGAGACTAGCATAGATCCATGCAATGACCTACTAGAAGGGGTGTTAGGGGTGAAACTTTCACAGTAATTCAAAATGGCATGTGGCAACTGGAGAAGGAATTGGGCACATGACAAGTGGAGAAGGGATTATGGAATACACAGGGACAGAGGTAATATGCTGAATGTACTTTAAGGTAGATTAAGTAGGTTTACTGTTTCCTTATGCTGTTACTCTTAATGTAGTACTTTTTTATAGAAATTTTAATGGTATATGTAATTGTTATTTATTTGACTTAATGTTGCTGTAAAATTGTTGACTGAATTTCTGAAGTTAAAATCCACAGCACAGTTTGAGAACCCATTTTCTTTCTGCTAGCATGATGCAGTTATACAATTCAATTTCTGGCAATACGTCCTCCACCAAATCTACAAAACACTCTAAGTAAAAAGTAATAACTATCATTATATATGGTAGCTTTTAGAACATGCTGTTTTGAACTGTCAGTCCAACATACCCTTTGTTGGTGTAGCAGCTTGAGGTACCACCTGGTGTGATTTTTATGCAACTTTGTCTTGATTTTTCCAATTCTAATTTAAAGAAAAATAATACATTTCTTGTCATTTAGTTGGAGTGCTTACCTTTGTTTTAAATATCTTTGCAAGACTTTGAGAAGTAGCAACAGAAACAATTTATGCACTGCTGTCTGACTTTTAATAAAACAGATTTGCATTTGAGATGGCTGTGGATTGTCCTGGGAAAAGACATTAAGCGTAATTCCCAATTTAAGCTGCTGAAAAAACTGATATTCCTGGTGGCAGCTGTAGGCACTTGGCACTATTTACATTTGGATAACATTGTTGCTAATAGCCTTGGAGGTCACACAACTATTTCAACTGATTTCCATATTATTTTGAGAGTAAACACCTGCCATGTTATTTTCCAGTTATGTTACTCCAAATTAATGCCATGCCATCTAAACATGGAAATTAAGTACAGAGGTTTGTTCTGTTATGCTAGTTTTTGCTTCTGCTAGGACATCTTTAGCCTCCCTAGAAATACCATTATCATATTACGCATCCTCAGCCAGTTATGTAATACCAGTTGATGTGATGACAGAATGTTCCATTCCAGAATCAGCCATCTTGGACAAAAAAATAACTTCAATTATAGCCAGTGGATGAAAACATTCACAGATGTTCTGGCTAGCATTCTGTTTCCCACAGAATGTATCTCCGAGTTCTACAAAAACATTTTGTTAAATGATGCATGAAATAATGGCCTGCCACATGTTCACTTATTTTGCAATGAGCCAGGCACTACTCCCTGACATAGTGCATATAAGCAGCATTGTGTAAAAATGTCTCCTCCTCCATTTCTGTCATCTGCCTTTTGTTTAATACAAACAACCATTGTTAACTGCAGTAGTGTAGCATGCTTGCATATGGATTCAAAGTAACTCAAGTTGTCTTTACTTGACTTGTCAACCCAGTACCATGGTGCAGAGGGAAACACCCTGAATGAGACAGACGACCCACATTTGAATGGTGGCTCGAACAGTCAGGGAAGGGAGGATGAGAAATGAGCGTCTACTGCTCGCCCATCCCTGGGGGGGAGACTGTGGTAGTTTTTATTTTCTGCTGCTCTAGAGCAAAGTGCAAAGGCTCAGTAGCATGAAAAATAGGAAGCAATTGTGAGACAAATGTGTCTACTGTAATAGTAGCCCTTGTCTGAACAGGCAAGGAAGTGTAACTGTACAGAGGGGAGAGTATTGCTGGTCCCCAATGTGATGCAGGTGCTTATGTCATCATTATGGGCATGGTTGGGGTTTACATACATAAAAATTGCTCACATCCTATCTGAATACAAACAGACACAAACTAGCCTCATGGCTGTCTGGGTAAAGGATTCCTTTGGATGGCTCACCCAGTGCTGTACTGGATACATCCTTAGTATAGTGAGCAATGGCCCAAGTCTCATTAGAAGAGGTTTATGTTGGCAGGCATGGCGCAAAAAGCATAACATTTACTGTATTTAATTAACTTGACTTCAACTCAAACACAACAAAATTTTATTGTAGACTGGTAAACCCCTCTGCACACCCACACATCTCCATCTTTAAATGTACTAATTTATAGATTGTACAAACCTGGATAAGGAAAATCCTGCTCCTCCTTCCCCAGCACTTCCAGATCTCTATAATGTCAATGTACACTATGTGATTAAGCCGGGATTTGGGTAAACATTGTAAAAAAATACTGTTACGAGAAACATCAGCTCATTATAAGCTATCCATCTTATTCTGTAGACTCACAAATGGGTAATACTTGGTTAATCTGCATTATCTCTATTTTTTTCCTTGACTATTCATTACATGATTAAATATGGCAGCTGCATTGTTTCTGATGCCTTTGGATGAATACACATAGAGTATCACATAGCAGGGCATGATTATAAGTCTGAACAAGTCAATCGTGACTGGTGGTTCTATAATAATGGAGATGGTCCTGCAAAATGGGAATTAAAAACTTCAGGAATAATTGAGCTGATGTCCTTGGATTGAACATAGCTCATGTTGGATTGAACATATCAGGTGGCTCATGGTAGTCTCAGTCTTTCATTTAATGTTTAACCAACCCTATCACTCTAATGTCCTGCTGGGAAACTAGAGTATGATCAAATGAATGGGTAGCAGTGGAAACAACCTGAGTGAACCTGAATCTTTTCATAATGTGGAGGAATTATCTGACAAAAGTCACTGACCTGTCATTGATCCATGAACTGAAGTCCCCAAAGAGGAGCCATCAGGGGTATATCAACCCAGATGAGATGAAGTCAGTCAACTTCTAAAGCAATGCCCTAACACTAGTGGATGGATGGTAGATGATGACACAACTATGGGTTGCTGCTGTACAAATGAAAAACTAAAGTGGTCCAAGTGTCAACCTTGATCTGCTTCAACTCAGTGGCCATCTGATGGTAAATAACTCCACTGCCAAAGCTATCAAGTCTCAGATGTTGTACAGCTAAGAAACTGGGAGATATTAAGGCAGCCATGATAAGGCCAACATTCCCATCTAACCGGGTCTTGGTGATGAAAACCTTATCATGCAACAAGGAAGACAAGATGATAGTTTCTTTGCAAGGAGATCTGCCATTACATTACAGCAACCAGCTAAAATCTACAAGAAAGAAGGTCCCACATGTCTATCTCCAATGGTTAAGGAGGATGCAATGAGTACCATATGCAGCATGGTACCATATGGCTCACATGTGGTTTTGCCCCATTAGGAGAGTGAAAGTGTACTAGTATAGGTCGAATATTAGAGATCTGACACACCTAACTCTTACTGTGTATGCTGCCTGCTCTGTGACTCTTTGAAATACCCAGGCTCTGACAAATATTTCTAATGGGCCTCAAACTTCAGCAGAAAGAATGGGAAAGTAATTTAATCTCTGATGAACCCCCACAGTGTAACAACATACATTGGGACAAAACAAAACCCAATACAAATCAAGTGTAGGAAATATTAAAACTTGATCTAACCTATACCATTAGATCACTTTGTAAAACATGACTATTAATTATGAAGTAAAACAAAGAATTATATTAACTATGACATGCATGAAATCAAGCTAAAAACAATGGGATGTAATAAGGCAATCTAAATAAAATATTAATTAAAACTTCTAAAAAGCTAGAACTGGACAAAATAAAACTGCTATAAAATGTAACTGTTGGAAAAGTAACCAGTTAAGTAAAAATTCAACAATTAAAAGCAAAATTTGCAAACTGCTAATATAGGAGTGTGTATGCATGTGCAAATGTGTGTGTACAATTCAATGATCATGTGTGTACAATTCAATGAGCATGTGTGTGTATCTGTGTGTACAATTCAATGAGCAAGTGTGTGTACAATTCAATGAGCAAATGTGTGTACAATTCAATGAGCAAATGTGTGTGTACAATTCAATGAGCAAATGTGTGTGTACAATTCAATGAGCAAATGTGTGTGTGTGTGTGTGTGTGCGCAATTCAATGAGCAAGTGTGTGTGCGCAATTCAATGAGCAAGTGTGTGTGCGCAATTCAATGAGCAAGTGTGTGTGCACAATTCAATGAGCAAGTGTGTGTGTGTGTGTGTACAATTCAATGAGCAAGTGTGTGTGTGTACAATTCAATGAGTGTGTGTGTGTGTGTGTGTACAATTCAATGAGCATGTGTGTATACAATTCAATGAGCAAATATGTGTGTGTATATACATTTCAATGAGCAAATGTGTGTGTATATATACATTTCAATCAGCAAATGTGTGTGTGTGTGTATACAATTCAATGAGCAAATGTGTGTGTGTGTATATACATTTCAATGAGGAAATGTGTGTGTGTGTGTGTGTGTGTGTGTGTGTGTGTGTGTGTGTGTGTGTGTGTGTGTATATATATATATATATATATATATATACATTTCAATGAGCAAATGTGTGTGTGTGTGTGTGTGTGTGTGTGTGTGTGTGTATATATATACATTTCAATGAGCAAATGTGTGTGTGTGTGTGTGTGTGTGTGTGTGTGTGTGTATACAATTCAATGAGCGTGTGTCTGTGTGTGTGTATATACAATTCAGTGAGCAAGTGTGTGTGTGTGTGTGTGTGTGTGTACAATTCAATGAGCAAGTGTGTGCATGTACAATTCAATGAGCAAGTGTGTTTGTGTGTGTGTGTACAATTCAATGAGCAAGTGTGTGTGTGTACAATTCAATGAGCAAATGTGTGTGTGTGTACAATTCAGTGAGCAAATGTGTGTGTGTGTGTGTGTATATACAATTTAATGAGCAAATGTGTGTGTGTGTGTGTGTGTGTGTGTGTATACAATTCAATGAGCAAGTGTGTGTGTGTATACAATTCAATGAGCAAGTGTGTGTGTGTGTATATACAATTCAATGAGCAAATGGGTGTGTGTATACAATTCAAAGAGCGTGTGTGCATATACAATTCAATGAGCGTGTGTGTGTATATACAATTCAATGAGTGTGTGTGTGTGTGTGTGTATACAATTCAGTGAGCAAGCGTGTGTGTGTGTATATACAATTCAATGAGCAAGTGTGTGTGTATATACAATTCAATGAGCAAGTGTGTGTGTGTATACAATTCAATGAGCAAATGTGTGTGTGTACAATTCAGTGAGCAAATGTGTGTGTGTGTGTGTGTGTGTGTGTATACAATTTAATGAGCAAATGTGTGTCTGTGTGTATATACAATTCAATGAGCAAATGTGTGTGTGTATACAATTCAATGAGCAAATGTGTGCGCGTGTGTGTACAGTTCAATGAGCAAATGTGTGCGTGTGTGTACAGTTCAATGAGCAAATGTGTGTGTGTGTGTACAATTCAATGAGCAAGTGTGTGTGTGTGTACAATTCAAGGAGCAAGTGTGTGTGTGTACAATTCAAGGAGCAAGTGTGTGTGTGTGTGTGTGTGTGTGTATAATTCAAGGAGCAAGTGTGTGTGTGTGTACAATTCAAGGAGCATGTGTGTGTGTGTAAAATTTAATGAGCAAGTGTGTGTGTACAATTCAATGAGCAAATGTGTGTGTGTGTGTGTACAATTCAATGAGCAAGTGTGTGTGTACAATTCAATGAGCAAATGTGTGTATGTGTACAATTCAATGAGTGTGTGTGTACAATTCAATGAGCAAGTCTGTGTGTACAATTCAATGAGCAAGTGTGTGTATACAATTCAATGAGCAAATGTGTATGTATACAATTCAATGAGCAAATGTGTGTATGTACAATTCAACGAGCAAATGTGTGTGTACACTTCAATGAGCAAATGTGTGTACAATTCAATGAGCAAATGTGTATGTGTGTGTGTGTGGACAATTCAATGGGCAAATGTGTGTGTGTACAATTCAATGAGCAAGTGTGTGTGTGTGTACAATTCAAGGAGCAAGTGTGCGTGTGTACAATTCAAGGAGCAAGTGTGTGTGTGTACAATTCAAGGAGCAAGTGTGTGTGTGTAAAATTCAATGAGCAAGTGTGTGTGTACAATTCAATGAGCAAGTGTGTGTGTACAATTCAATGAGCAAGTGTGTGTGTGTGTGTACAATTAAATGAGCAAATGTGTGTATGTGTACAATTCAGTGTGTGTGTGTGTGTGTGTGTGTGTGTGTACAATTCAATGAGCAAGTGTGTGTGTGTACAATTCAATGAGCAAGTGTGTGTGTGTGTACAGTTCAATGAGCAAATGTGTGTATACAATTCAATGAGCAAATGTTTGTGTGTATGTGTGTGTGTGTGTGTGTATAATTCAATGAGCAAATGTGTGTGTGTATAATTCAATGAGCAAATGTGTCTGTGTATGTATACAATTCAATGAGCAAATGTGTATGTATACAATTCAATGAGCAAATGTGTGTACAATTCAATGAGCAAATGTGTGTGTGTGTGTGTGTGTGTGTGTACAATTCAATGAGCAAGTGTGTGTGTGTGTACAATTCAATGAGCAAGTGTGTGTGTGTACAATTCAATGAGCATGTGTGTGTACAATTCAATGAGCATGTGTGTGTGTGTAAAATTCAATGAGCAAGTGTGTGTGTACAATTCAATGAGCAAATGTGTATGTACAATTCAATGAGCAAGTGTGTGTGTGTGTGTACAATTCAATGAGCAAATGTGTGTATGTGTACAATTCAGTGTGTGTGTGTGTGTGTGTGTGTGTGTGTGTGTGTGTGTACAATCCAATGAGCAAGTGTGTGTGTGTGTGTGTGTGTGTACAATTCAATGAGCAAGTGTGTGTGTGTGTGTGTGTGTGTGTGTGTGTGTGTGTGTACAGTTCAATGAGCAAGTGTGTGTGTATAATTCAATGAGCAAATGTGTGTGTGTGTATAATTCAATGAGCAAATGTGTCTGTATGTATAGAATTCAATGAGCAAATGTGTGTGTATGTACAATTCAACGAACAAATGTGTGTGTACAATTCAATGAGCAAATGTGTGTACAATTCAATGAGCAAATGTGTGTATGTGTGTACAATTCGATGAGCAAGTGTGTGTGTGTGTGTACAATTCAATGAGCAAATGTGTGTGTGTGTGTACAATTCAATGAGCAAGTGTGTGGGTACAATTCAATGAGTGTGTGTGTGTGTGTGTGTGTGTGTGTGTGTGTGTGTGTGTGTATATAATTCAATGAGAAAATTGTGTGTGTGTAATTCAATGAGCAAATGTGTGTATGTATACAATTCAATGAGCAAATATGTGTGTGTGTACAATTCAATGAGCAAATATGTGTGTGTTCAATTCAATGAGCAAATGTGTGTGTGTGTGTGTGTGTGTCTGTGTGTACAATTCAATGAGCAAGTGTGTGTGTGTGTACAATTCAATGAGCAAGTGTGTGTGTGTACAATTCAATGAGCAAGTGTGTGTGTGTACAATTCAATGAACAAGTGTGTGTGTGTGTGTGTGTGTGTGCGTGTGTGTGTGTGTGCACAATTCAATTAGCAAATGTGTGTGTGTGTGTGTGTGTGTACAATTCAATGAGCAAGTGTGTGTGTACAATTCAATGAGCAAGTGTGTGTGTACAATTCAATGAGTGTGTGTGTGGGTACAATTCAATGAGCAAGTGTGTGTGTGTGTGTGTGTGTGTAATTCAATGAGCAAATTGTGTGTGTGTGTGTGTGTGTGTGTGTGTGTGTGTGTAATTCAATGAGCAAATGTGTGTATGTACAATTCAAAGAGCAAATGTGTGTGTGTGTACAATTCAATGAGCAAATGTGTGTGTGTGTGTGTGTGTGTGTGTGTGTGTGTACAATTCAATGAGCAAGTGTGTGTGTGTATACACTTCAATGAGCAAGTGTGTGTGTGTATACACTTCAATGAGCAAGTGTGTGTGTGTATACACTTCAATGAGCAAGTGTGTGTGTGTATACACTTCAATGAGCAAGTGTGTGTGTGTATACAATTCAATGAGCAAGTGTGTGTTTGTGTGTACAATTCAATGAGCAAATGTGTGTGTGTACAATTCAATGAGTGTGTGTGTGTGTGTGTATAATTCAATGAGCAAATTGTGTGTGTGTAATTCAATGAGCAAATGTGTGTATGAATACAATTCAATGAGCAAATATGTGTGTGTGTACAAATTCAATGAGCAAATGTGTGTGTGTATGTGTGTACAATTCAATGAGCAAATGTGTGTGTGTGTGTGTATACAATTCAATGAGCAAATGTGTGTATGTGTATGTATATATATATATATATATATATATATATATACATACAATTCAATGAGCAAATGTTTGTGTGTGTGTATACAATTCAATGAGCAAGTGTGTGTGTTTGTGTGTGTGTGTGTGTGTGTATATGTATATATATATATATGTATATATATATATATATATATATATATATATATATATATATATATATATATATACAATTCAATGAGCAAATGTCAAAGTCTGATTATACAGAATGTAGGTTAAAACCTGCAATAAAATAAGAGTCCAAGTACAGACCAGAACTGAAGAGGATAAAAATGGCGCCACTTTCCCATTAAGAAAAAAGCTTGGTAATAATGTCCATAATGAGTTCTGAATCTTATACAAAAACTTAAAAACTGGTATGTCTAATCTGTAACAGAGGAACTATAACTGAAAAGCAAAACAGTAGAAACAATGTTAACATATTTGAGTATATAGTAACAACAGACATATTGGAATACTCCAGTTGTTAATGTCCAAGTCGCTTTGATAGGGCTTTGATGGGGCTTAAGGAAATCCAGGCAGTTAACTACACACAGACATTTAAAAGGTGAACTGTGGAAGATAGAAGGTAAGGTCACACCAAATGGCAGAAAAATTGCCAGGACAGATGTAACAAGGGCAAGTTGGGTATCACACATCTCCAAGAATAAAAACTCCACAACACATGCAATAGAGTTACAATAATAAGCTCAGTGCTCTGTAGTAACAGGACGTTATGATGATAAAGTGGGGCAGAGAAGCAGATCCTGGTCAAAGCTTGTACGGTATAACTACACCAGAGAATATCTAGCTGTAGTCCTTCACCTAACAATAAGATTTACCATATCTAGCAGCAGTGGCTGATTACAGGCAAAGAGACTATTCACACACAAACCCAACAGAATAGAACACTATTGCCATTTTCTGAGTTACAGTGCATCGGACCTGTTATTCTTTTTTTAAACTTAATGTTTTGTTTAGATCTAGCATGAAAGCCACTGGTTAATGAGCTTTAACTTGGAAGCGACTATTGTCCCAAGAATGTTTTTCCTGTCTTCCATTTCCAAGAATTATTAGAGTCCACTCATTCCTTAGGTCTCATTTTCTAGGGCCCACACAATCCTTAGGCCTCATTTCTACATACACTACTTTTACATACCACTGTTATCCCTTTATACTGGCACACACTTAGCATAGTCTGCAATCCCCCCCCCTCCTATCATTCCCTGGTATTTCATTTTGTTTGCTTTAGTGCTTATCATCCTGGCCAAGCACATACCACCTGCCCTTTGGCCTTGCTGGTCCAGCTCCTAAACTTTTTTCCCACTAACCAGTACTACTGTATGGTACAGAAACCTGGGCAGTAATGGCAGAGCAGATGAAGTAAGCTAGAGTTGGAGATGAAGTGCCTGAGGTGGCCCAGCACCAGAGGGGGAACGGTCTCATACACAAGAAATAACAAACTCTTCGATGCCATAAAAAGAGGGAGGGAGGATGGGCAGCAAGTTCACACCTAAATCTGACCTTCCAACTCAACTACTCCCCAGGTAGTTTGCATCTCCCAGCTTTGATCTTTCTAAATTTTGTCACTTGTTATTGCTACTAGCCCCCTTCCCTTCAATTTTTTTTGCCTCTTTTCATAATCATCATCATCAACCCCCCCCCCCTTTTCCCATAATACATACATGTTTCAGTTAAACTTTACAGCATGACTTGCAATGTATACTTTATGCACCATAAATACCTCATTATACCTAATCTGTGACTATGGGTGGGTAAATCCTGATATACTCACAAACAGAAGTGGATTATTACTTTTATGCAGTGACATTATTTAAAAAAGAAATTGCTTACCTTTCTTAAATAATGTCTTTGTATAAGGCTGCTGTATTGTTCCATGTTTTTTACTTGTTTACTGATTTACTGCACATGTTTATGGGGCTTACATTCCTATGCTTGCATAGTACATCAGTGCAGTGCAGGAGAAGCAATGGAGGAAAGAGAATCTGTTTCTGTTTTTTTTTTTTAATGTTTAAAAAAATCGGGATTTTATGATTTTATGAGGCACAGTGCAGAAATACTTGGAAAATCTGGTATGTATCTGTTTCTTTACTGTTGCGGGACATGCCTGATTTTTCTTGTATTTTGCTATTCCCCAGCATATACCGATATAAAGTCTGTCAGCTCAATGGTACTTCAGCGGCCGGACTTTTCTATTGCTATATGCTTTATTCACAACAGCCATGCTGGTTGGGCTGTCCAATCAGAGTGCTCATTTTGAATAGAAATGAGCAGATAATGTATAATCATAATTGCACAGTTGTATAATTAGTTATCAAATGCTCATATTTTATATTTTTCTTTGCATAGTAATTTCACTTGCTGACTGATGTGTCTATCAAGGCAGATACATACCAGATTTCATACTGAATGTTCATTCAGTCATTGACAATATACTTAATGTACCTGGTAGAAAGTATACAGTAGTATATCACAGTTTTATCATAGACAAACTGTTGCAACAGGTTGCCCTCATCTTAGCTCCAATTGGATATATAACATTGATTTAGCTTAGAATGCAGAACACAATCCTGTCTTTGTTCATGGTTTATCTTCAGCTAATTGTCTTTCAGTGTTTCTTATAGCTTGATATACATACGAGTCCAGAATGGCAATTTTCTGTCACTTTGCCAAGGTATCATTTAGACTCGCAGCTGCTTACTGTTGCAGCAATTGTCTTTTGTTAGTAAGATCATACTCAGGTGAACTTTCTTAATATTTTCTTAGAATTAGACAAACTGTTATGACATAGCAGGGCATTCTTAATATGCTTCCTTACCACTTATTCAAATGGTCCAAAGTGTGTCTGTCTCACATACACAAATGTACAGAGAGGGACAGTGTGGGGGAGAGACTGTGTGGGAGGACACAGCCTGTGGCAACAACCATGAGAATTCATATTAGACAGTATATAGTTGAAATATTAATATTCATTCTGTACAATAATGGTGTTGTAAGGCATAAGACAAACACTGCCCTGATAAAATATGCATGTATGCTGTAACAAAGAATGTGTTCTACTTTCTGCATCGATTGTTCAGCAAATGACAAATTAAATATAGAAAAGTACTGGCTGTATTATTATAGGGCAAGTGAAGTATTATAAATTAAAGAAAAAAATGGTAATAAAGTTTATTATTAATAATGATGTATAGAAATAACCTGAATTATGTTTTCCCTTTTTACCTCCTCTCTCAGTCCAATCATTAACTGTGTCCCCTGCCTCAAGCAGTTCAGTGCAGCCTTCTAATAGAATAAAAACACTTTCTAGTTTGAATGATCCTAGATTAGTTTCCTAGGCTTGGAGTTTTCGTTTGAGAACAGGTAAGATGGAATGTAAAATTATCATACCATCTGTGTGAGGGCCCTGCATCACTGAGTGCAATGTGGTTAGATGAGAAATTGTAACACAGTCTGGAAGTGTAAGGAGATCTGTCACCACTTATTGTGTGCAACAACAGCACTCCGTCTCCACTGAGAGGACACTTCACCCAAAGACTCCATCCAGGTCATATCTATGTTTCAGTCCTATAGTCTCATACCATCTATGCCAGACAGGACTACAAGTTCTAATGTAGCAACCTAGACTTCTTGTCACTGTTATCTACTGACACTCCACACAGCCAACTCATTATTATGAGGACATAATAATTAATGTCCTCAAAATAATATATTATTTATTATTATTATTATTATTATTATTATTATTATCTTAGACACAGGGTACTCATCACCTCAAGACCCCTATCATGGGTTCCTGGGACATATTCCCTCCAACATGTGGGTACTGGCAGCCATAATTCATTGTGTACCTAACTATCTGTGCATTTAATACTGACTGTGACCATTTTCACCCTTTCTCCCATGTAGTGTATGTGAGAATGTCTGATGCACAGTGGGGCCTAGGCCTGTGCTCACCAGTGTAGCCTGATATTAACGGTGTTCCAAAGACAAAATTACCACGGTAAGAGCTATAAATAAATGCAATTTGAGGGTCATGTTGCACAATGCTATAAGTCTAAATCTCAAGATGCACTCACTCAAAGCACTCCTCAAAATGGAGAACATCGACATTTGTGCTGTAACAGAGGCCTGGTTTAAAGCATTAGAAAGCACCCCTGTGCTACCAGGCTATAACTCATTCCACACCTTTCGTGTCTCCATATTCATAAAAGATATGCACATCTCCAGACTAGTAGCCCAACATAACGCATCTGAGATGCTTCAGGTACAATTAATATTGGGTAAGATGGCAATCCAGGTCATAGCCTGCTATAGGTCCCCAACCATGTCCCTAGACTCTCACTCCACATTTCTAAGCACCCTGGAATCTATCAAGGTCCAACCCAACACTCTCAGTATACTAGAAGACTTCAACTACCCCTCCATCAACTGGGAGAACTACTCAAGCGCTAATACACTGGCCCAACGCTTCCTGGAATTCATCAGTTCCAATGCCCTGGACCAGCTCATTCTGACCCCCACTAGAGGAAGCAACATCCTTGACCTGGTTATTACTAACATGGGTGACCATTGCACTACACCAGTAGTCAATCCCTCCCTGGTCAGATCTGACCATAAACTAATCACCATGGAAATCCACCCCCCCCCACACACACACAAAGGTAACCACCTTGAAAAACTTCTCCAAAGCTGACTTTGGGCTCCTAAAAACAGAGGTGGCTAACTTCAGGGCACCCATGCCAATGGAAAATACCTGCATGACAGCCAAATCCTACATCAATGCACTGTACGAGCATGTACATAAATGCATGGTGTACATAAATGCATGGAACTAGCCATACCAAACAGAACCAAGATGCTCTCCTCCAAATAAAAGGAAGCCAATCTGGTGGTCCCCTGCCATTAATAAACTCTACAACAGAAGGAAGAAACTGTTGCAGAAAAAGGTGAAATCCCAAGACTGGAAAAACTCCCTTATTAGCCTCAACAAAAAGGTAAGATCCCTCATCAAATCCTCTAAAGCCAGCTATGAAGTTAGAATTGCGGCAGACACTAAATCACAAAGCCATCTATTGTTATATCAAGAACCTCCACTGCAATACCCAGATTTGCTCTGAGTTACTGCACAATGGTACCTCCTATATTGAGCCAGCAGATCTTGCCAACATACTGGCTGACAGATTCAATGCCAACTTTAAACCTCTCTTCCCCCTAAAGGACCAATCACAATATCGGAAGAATGCCAGGCACCCAGCATTACTTCAGCACAGTTTAAAGCTGCATTCTCCAAGGCCAAGAATACAGCTTCCATGGGACCTGATAATATCCCTGGCTGTGTTCTACATGAACTACAAAGTGAACTGGCACCACATCTGTGTGCGTTGTTCAGTCACAACCTCACCTCAGGCTTTGTCCCTACCGAATGGTGCACTGCTACAGTCACCCTTCTCCATAAAGGGGGGAGCAACTACAGACCCTGGGAATTATTGCCCCATTATCCTGATTCTGATATGTAAAGCTTTAAAGCGCATCATCATGGAACTGAATAACAAAGATATAGGAAATCTCCAAACTTTAGACCCCACGCAGTTTGGCTTTGTGAAAGGGAGATCATGCCTGCTCAACCTGATTGACTTCTTTGAGTCAGTCACCAGGGCTGTGGATGAAGGTAAGACAGTGCATACAGCATACCTCGATCTGGCCAAGGCCTTTGATACCATTCCTCACTCGGGAATTATTGATAAACTCACCAAACTAGGCTCCATGTCAGACTGCTGACCAGTCACCTGTGGAGTCACACAGGGATTGGTCCTGGGTCCTCTCCTGTTCAGCATCTATTCCTCAGAAGTCCAAGCCAACACAAAGGGACTCTGGCTGACCAAGTTTGCAGATGACTGGAAGCTGGGAGCAATTAAATCCCCAAGTGATTCAGGCATCCTACAGAAAGGCCTCACTGAGACAAATGACTGGTGTCGAAATCATAGCCTTAAACTTAATGCCAAAAAATTTTGTCATCCTCTTTGTTAAAAACACATTTCCCACTAGTTGCCACATTGATGGGAGCCCACTGAACACTGAAGGCATTATAAGAGATCTGGAGACACAGGTTGACAGCAGCCTCTCCTTCGACCACCACATTGCTTCTGTGGTCAGAAAGTCCTTCTATGTGGCACATCTCATTACCAAGGATTTTGCATCCAGAAGAAAGAGGTCATAGTCTCTCTCTGCTCTTCCCTCATTAGTCCAATCATTGAGTATAATGCCCTATTTGGCATGTACCTCACTAGACACCTGCAACAGCTGGAGAGGCCACAGAAGTACCTCATGAAGAGGATCCTAGGTATTAAACACATGTCCTACATGGACAGACTCAAAAGACTCCAGCTATTCTCTGTCTCATATCCACTACTTAGAGGCGAGCTTTACTTGGCTTACAAAGACATGTCTGGCCAAGCTCTGTTAGAAATGCTACATCTAAAGAAATCCAAATCCCTCCACACCATGCACTCCAGAGACCTCAACCTCATTCTCACAATCAACAGAACATACTGGAGGGACAGCTTGTAAAGGCTCCAG